>NW_015644003.1:140353-148607 GCF_001515625.1 Sinocyclocheilus rhinocerous
TTATAGTGTACCTATAAAGAACGTACGTGTAGGTATAAGGGAACAATGTGTTACGTTTGGGTAATAAGGGGGTAACAAACAGATATGCAACCTGCAAAGAACTGCGCAAGTAAACTGAAGTTACAGCGTAACTTTTTTGTAATTATAGTGTACCTATTCAGTACCTCCGTGTAGGTATAAGGGAATAATATGCGAAGTTTAGGGAATAAAGGGGTAACAACCTGTAAAATTACAAATCATTTATACTGTAAGTATTTTGAAACTAAGAGGTACCTATTCTACTTATATTTGGACTATTGTAGCCTGGTAATGTACATGATAATGTTAATGTGTTTGGTCTTGGCGGAATAGATCTGCTACGCTGCTGCTGCTGCGGCAGAGCATGTACCGAGACTTGCTACTTCCAATACATCCACAGATATGCTGCTGCGAGCTTGTAGGAAATACTGCTGCTGCACATATAACATACATGAAATAACCCCCATATATAACATACATGAATTCACCCTGTAGCAGATCTATAGAGGTGGAGCTGGGGAAGGTGGAGGGTTTCTGAAGTGTGCTGCAACTGCTGCAGCAGCACTTGCCAAGTATTTGAATGTTGAGCAGCGAGCTCATTGGCTGCTGATGTGAAAGAATCCAATTAGCTGTGCCATGTGAATAATGATATTATATCAGATTGGTTAGAACCTATCAGCCCACGCCATCTAGAGTATCATGACAGAACTTTGTATTTACTTGTTAAAATGACAACAACTGAAAAAACAGGACAAATTAGGAAGAGTGATTCCATATGTGCATTGCTTCCATTTTCAGCTTAATTTTGTGATCATTCATGCAATGCTGGCAGTCAGGGGCACCGCTAGCAATTTTGGGCCCTATGAAAGAAAATGAGGTTTGGCCCCCTACCGCACCAAACATACAAGCCAACCTAGTTATCCAAAATCTTTGTTTGCAATTTAATAATACTGACCAATTACTTTTGCTATTGCTTTTACTATTGCTTTTGACCACTAGGTATCAGTATTTAATCAGAGACCTACCCATAGCCGCGGGAACATATGTTATCTGGGGGTGCTGGGGGCAGGGCCGCGGTGGGGGATTTTAAACAAAACCCTAATATTAAACAGCCCAAACGCTTACAGATGAACATACAAATTAATGAAGACAGAAATATATGAGAACGATCTGTATTTGTGCTTTTGCGATTTGAGCTCAATAATATTATTTATCTTTAATATTTTTATTATTTTAAGGGGATTTTACTAAATATTAACCTCTAAATTATGCACCATTTATTATCTGCAATATCATGGTGTAACCTCTAGATGGCTGTATAGCCCTATATATAAATACATATAAACCGTTTGCTGCAGAGTGAGAACTTAAGAGTGACATAAAGCTTGTATCAGGTATATTGCATACTTGTATCAGGTTATTCATTGATATATTTTCAGACATGATTAAAGACTACATTTAGTAAAAGTTGAAATTTAAATGTTGATTTTAAGTGTCAGTTATTATTATTGTAGTCAAATCTGGACAGAGAAAGCATTTTGTTAGGCTACTCATACTAGCTACAGCGTGATCAGTCACACGAAAGTCATCAGAATAAATATTGGCTCGGTGTGACTAGGGCAATATTTTAAAATAGAATTGAGTGTTTACATACCCTGAACAGAGACGTTCTGTGGTCGAGATGTGCATTCTATTTGAAAAAATCTGCATCGCAATCAGCAACAGGTAAATTGAGATTCCAGTAGCTTTACTGGCATGATTAAAAGGCTTTACAAAGCATTGACAGCGCTTGGAACCAATGGTGTTGATCATTATCACATTTAGAGACTACAATGCATAGTTTTCAGTCATGTGACTGGTTTGAAGACCCGGCGGGCAAAACATCCATAGAATTGCAGCACAAGCCTGTCAGTTTTCCATTTGAAGGGACCATGCAGTGAATTGGGGGGGAGGGGATAATTTTGCCAGAAATGCAGAAATAAGCCGTAATTTGTTTTATTTGTAATTCTTTAGTAGATTCATTTATAATTTCTATTGCATTGCTATCAGTATTAGCTGTTACTGCTAATAAAACAGATCTCTGGGGGCCCCAAAAGTGCGTGGGCCCTTAGAATCGTCCTAACTTCCCCCCCTTAGTGGCTCCCCTGCTGGCAGTTGAAGACTTCTTTGACATTTGTAACTTGCTATACATATTCATTAAAAAACAACCGTTGCAGTCTTCCATGGCAGACAGCAGCTTAAGAGACTACTTGAACAGCAGTGGACAGGGCATCTTCTAACATTTAAATCAATTCTGAATTCTTCTCAAGACATTACAATCGTTGACGGAGACGGAGATGCACATGGAGGCAGACGGTCTGATTAGAGCACAATCAGAGACAAGCTTTAAATTCATTGCCCATATGGTCTTATAAGATTCTACAGCTGATTAATGCTCCAAACAAACTTATGCAGTCAGAGATCACAGACCTGCTAAGATATGTCAAGAATGCCTTGCAAAATTGTGCTGTCAATCAGACTTCTTAGAGCTGTGTGAGAAGGCTGAAGACACTGAGATGCCAAGAACTTCCAAACAAAAACTCAACATTAACAAAGGCTTTCAAGAATAACTGTTGGAGGAGAGCATTGGACAGGCTCAAGGTTACATGGGAGATCAAGAGGAGCTTTGACAGTTATACTACAATGCTTTGGATGTGGTGCTTGCAGAAATGTCTGAGTGTTTTGGAGAAAGATACAACAAGTTAACTGAAGCTCTTTCAGCTTTCGATCCACAGAATGACAGCACTTTCTTGGATGCGCAACTCATTCAACACATGCTGAACTTGTTCCAAATGAAAACATTTTCTGAATTGGTTAAGTAACTGACTAGCAGAAATTAGTATTCATGCAACCACTAGTGTATAGTGGGTGTATAGTTGATGAGACTGCCTCTTTTTGCTATGCCGCTGCATTTTAAATTACTTAAGATACAGTAGATAAATACATTTTTGCACAGTAATGACAATAATAGGGATCATTTTACTGTATAGTAAAAAGTAAATCATACCAATGTAATTGCCCACTGTGTATTCACAGTAGCATGACTCTGTTCTTTCAGATCTATTCCACCAAGACCAAACAAATTATCATTGTCATACCCATCACCATGCTAAGCTGTTCTGGGCTGTCATGATTGAAACTAATATAGCACAATACAGATTGTTTCAAAGCAGCTTCGCAGTAATAAACAAGGAACGGTGTCAATTATGAAACAACGTCAGTTTCACCTGTAAAGCAGCTCAACAGATGATGAAGTTTAGAAGGAGAACGTTCAGATAATCAACTCAATTAGCACAATAGTGAAAATATATACAGCCAGTTTACCTTCTGGCATCCAATCTGTGATTTAGATCTGCCCTTTAATATAGAATATTCTCTTTTTTTTTAGGCCACAAAAAGGTTAAAAGCTATCTTGGTAAGTATTCTTGACTCCTGTTGCATTTCTTTATATTTCGTTCATAGCCTCATTTTCTATAATATACTGTATATTATGTGCACGCTAAGCAAAGTCATGCCTTAATTCTTTTTTCAATTCTTTTTTAAAGCTATGAAACTTCTGTATAACTTGTGAAATTCAAGAGCTGATGAAATATCCATTTCATTTCAGAGGACGTAACGCTGAATCCAACTACAGCGTACCCGTTCCTTATCCTCTCAGACGACCGCAAACAGATGAAACGCGGCGAGAAGCTGCAGTTCTACAGGAACAACTCGCACCGCTTTGATGTTTGGTCCTGTGTGCTCGCGAAAGACGGCTATGAGTCTGGAAGACACTACTGGGAGGTTGAATGCTTTAGACACTAATGCACACAAAAACTCAGCATGTCTTTTCATGTAAATCTGAATAAGTTATATTTTTAGCACTAAAGTTCTAAATGTCACACTTTCAGGTAAATGTTGGTGAGAATAAGGACTGGAAGCTGGGAGTGGTGCGTGACTCGGCCCAGAGGAAAGGTCTGTTTGACATGACCCCTGCCATTGGCTACTACGCGCTGTGGTGGAGCGGGAACCATTTACGCGCTCTGACCGCACCGCCTCTCGCTAAGGTTAAGGTCACGGGTCACTTGCGGCGTATCGGCATCTATCTGGACTGTGAGGAGGGTCAGCTGGTCTTCTACAATGCCAAGACAGGATCTGAGGTGTATTCATTTACAGTAGCGTTCTCAGAGAAGCTGTTCCCACTGTTCGGCACGGGCGATAAAGATGTGCCGCTGATGCTGATGTCTCCATTTGTCAGTGTCCCAGAATGAGAATGTGTGACGCTTGAAGGACAAAAGCAAGGAAGAAGAAAGGCTGATCATCTTTGTAGAAAGTAAGGCAGAACTCCTGAAAATGAGTTCAGGGCTAAGAAAAGAGAGATTAATAATGTAGGCCACTCAGACCTTGTGGTTTACCTGTAGGTCAGGGGTTAGGGAATGCAGAAACTATGAAGTGAAATAAAGTTGAAATTACACGCTCGCCAAAGCTGATCAGCTTGTTACGCCAGATACTGAAAATAAACTGTTCAAAAGTTTGGATTTACTAAGACATCTTTGAAACAAATTGATGCCTATGTCAATAATGTAGCATTTAACTGATCAAAAATACAGTTCATCTGTAAATTATTAGTCTTGCCAAAAGATGTTTTTCTTGCCAGGGCTGTTTCTTGACATAGGCACACTAGGGGGTTTTCTAGGGTGCCATCAGCTGGAGGGGACGCCGATGAGCCCCTCAACGCCCCGCTAACAACCTTAACACAATGACACTGCATTTTAGCACAAACTCACCACGTACAAGTACATTTAAGCAGCTGAATGTTAGATTACTTGACGATTAAGATCTTTAAAAAAAATGTATGATAAAGATCAAAAATCTCAATATTCTGTGTATAATATATATTGTGAAAAAAATGAATGACAGCATCAATGAAATAATGGAGTTGCGTTACCACGACCAAAAAATTTAAAAAAAACTTTTTTACAAAAACATGATAAAGTGTTTCATTCACATAAGTAATATGCCTACATCTATCCCATATGAAGTATTTTAAGTAATCATATCATTATTTAAATGCATCAGTCACCATTTCAACTGTATTATATCCCATCAATGAATTCTAAAAAAAGATTAAAATACACTGGGAATGTCATTAAAGCTTTTGTTTCGTTTACAGAATTGACAAGTAATTACAAATGCACCAACACAATACTGCACAAATATAATAACGCACACAATACTGCACAAATATAATAACGCACACAATACTGCACAAATTCTAAGGATCACGAAGAACATTCTTGACTCCGTCTCAAACGCGCACAATCTGAGCCAGTATGACACTGTCAAAGTAAGATGGCTATAGACCACACAGTTCCATACAGCCGTCTGTTGGCGCATTTGTGTAACTTAAATGTGTAGTACTTTGAACTGGATTAGGGGTTTTTGCTTAAACTAAATGTATTTAAACTGACTTGTTCCCAAAAATGGTCATCTATAGTGAAGGTCGTTTTGCCATTATTTAATTGGTACTGAATATGTAGTGTCTGTGCTTAGTAGTGCAGTGTATAATTTGTAGGTAAATTTGTAGGTAAAACAGATATTGATCTTTATCTAAATTATATTTTTGTATCAAATCTGAAAAATCTGTGAGATGGTTATCCACGAAGAGATTATGTAAATGTGTGATGCAAACTACTTTCCATTTTTCATTAATAAGTGGAGATCTGTTAATGGTAAACATTTGTATTATGCCAAACAGGAGAGAGTGAATGTGGCGTTATTGGATTATGATTTATTTTTATTAATTTTCCACCATGCTAATAGAGTTGCACAAATTGTTATGTTGTATAAATCTTGAGTCTTAATTGCATCAGTAATGTATGGTAAGTCAGATAATGGGATCTTTTTACATGCTGCCTGTTCTAAATCTAACCATGGGTTATGGAAATGATTGCCGTTTATCCATTTTCAGAGATACTGTAACTGTGCAGCTAAAAGATAGTGAAAATGAGCCCCTAATCCACCCATGTCCTTGTTTTTTTGTAGTGTGTTGATGCTAATTATGGGTGTTTTATTATTCCAATTGAAATTATTTATCTTGCTATTTAATGTGCGGAACCATTTCTTAGTTGTTTTAATAGTAATCATTGTAAATAGATAGTTTATTTTTTGGTAATATCATGGTCATTTTTATTGTAGAGATTCTTCCTATAAAAGACAGCGGCAGGTTCATCCAACATTTTAAGTCATTCTCTATAGATTTGAGTAGTGGGATAAAATTAAGATTAAATAAATCTGACAAATTGGGAGAGATATGTATTCCTAAATATGTGATATTGCATATTCTAAATGGGATATTCAGATGTTCTATACACTGTTTATTTATTGGTAAAATTGTAGACTTGGACCAATTTATTGAATAATCTGATATTTTAGAATAATAATTAATGAGATTGATAACTTCTATGAGTGACTCTGATTTTTGTTGGTACAGTAAAATATGGTCTGCAAATAGTGAAATTTTATGGATGCTTTTATTTTATTGAGAAGCCAACGTTGTTATCCATTTTGTCTTATTGCAGCTGCTAAGGGCTCTATGAATAATGCAAATAGGCGTGGAGAGAGTGGCCATCCTTGCCTGGTCCCTCGTAGCGACTGAAATGGTGAAATAATGTCGTTAGTAATAACTGAAGCCCTAGGTGTACTGTATAATGTTTTATTCCAATTTTTTTGTAAAGTGCTTTATAGTGGGTTTTTTTTTCAGTTCAGCTCTCTTCCAATAGTGTCTGTGCAATCAGTCAAGCATCCCCAACTAAGTAAGCCAAAGGTGACGGTGGCAAGAAATAAAAACTCCATCAGTGACCACACCTAGGTTCCTAACTGATGACGAGGAATTAACAAAGCAGCCATCAAGTATTAGACAGTGTTTTAGGTTATTACATGCGGAGGTTTTTGGTCCAATAATTAAAACCTGTTTTTTTTTTTTTCAGATTTTAGCAGTAGGAAATTTCTAGTCATCCAGTGTTTTATATCAACTATGCATTCTGTTAGTTTTGCGAATTTGTATGTTTCATCGGGCCACGAAGAAATATAGAGCTGAGTATCATCAGCATAACAGTTAAGCCAAAGGTGACGGTGGCAAGAAATCAAAACTCCATCAGTGACAAAAATGGAGAGAGAAAATACGGGTGAAACCAGGCTCAGTCGGGGGCCAGTTCTCCTCTGGACAGATGAAACCAGCATGATGTGGTTTAATTCCACGCTGCAACACAGGTCAGATTGTGCAGAGGACTCGTCTGGTTCCCGTGGTCTTGTGCTGATGGCCGTCGAGGTGATGAGGTCTTTGCAGGGGATCTGTCTCTGGAGCGCATCTAGTTGACTTGGTCTCCGCTGACATTCAGGGCTGTAGAGGTCGTCTCTAGGTGCGGATCCACCATCTGATCTGGATACAGACTGGATCTGCCCAGCAGCTGAGTCCTTAGCCATCTTCAAGACCAGCTGGAGTTTGTTTATTAAGCGTGCAGAACAACCACCCAATAAAGCATTGCAATAATCTAACCTTGAGGTCATGAATGCATGAATTAAGGTTTCTGCATTTGACATTGAGAGCATAGGTCGTAATTTAGATATATATTTTAAGATGGAAAAATCCAGTTTTAGAAATGCTAGAAACGTGGTTTTCGAAGGAAAGATTGCTATCAAATAGCACACCTAGGTTCCTAACTGATGACGAAGAATTGACAGAGCAGCCATCAAGTGTTAGACAGTGTTCTAGGTTATTACATGCGGAGGTTTTCGGTCCAATAATTGAAACCTCTGTTTCCGAATTGCGTAGATGACCACTGTCTTTCTTTCACCATCTCTTTTCTTCTGATAGTTTTTCAGTCAAATCGTTCTCTGTGTGCAGTAAAGAAAGATCTGAGAATCTGTCCTGTACCACTGAAGATCGGAGCCAGATTCTCCTCATAACTGAGAAACTTTCTGATGTAGCCGAACCAATGGGCAGCATGAGTGCAAACTGCAGTAGTCTGACAAGGTTTGGATAATTGTCCTTCCGTAGCCTACTTCATCTTTAAAGGGGTCATATGATGTTGCTAAAAAGAACATTATTTTGTGTATTTGGTGTAATGAAATGTGTTTATGCGGTTTAAGGTTCAAAAAACACATTATTTTCCACATACTGTACATTATTGTTTCTCCTCTATGCCCCGCCTTTCTG
>NW_015644003.1:150035-151316 GCF_001515625.1 Sinocyclocheilus rhinocerous
CAAAGTGTGAAAAGCAACGGTCCTAGTACTGAGCCTTGTGGCATTCCATACTGTACTTATGATCGATATGATATCTCGTCATTCACTGCTACGAATTGATGACGTGAGAATCTGTCCTGTACCACTGAAGATCGGAGCCAGATTCTCCTCATAACTGAGAAACTTTCTGATGTAGCCGAACCAATGGGCAGCATGAGTGCAAACTGCAGTAGTCTGAAAAGGTTTGGATAATTGTCCTTCCGTAGCCTACTTCATCTTTAAAGGGGTCATATGATGTTGCTAAAAAGAACATTATTTTGTGTATTTGGTGTAATGAAATGTGTTTATGCGGTTTAAGGTTCAAAAAACACATTATTTTCCACATACTGTACATTATTGTTTCTCCTCTATGCCCCGCCTTTCTGAAACGCGTCAATTTTTACAAAGCTCATTGTTCTGAAAAGCGAGGTGTGCTCTGATTGGCCAACTATCCAAAAAGAACATTATTTTGTGTATTTGGTGTAATGAAATGTGTTTATGCGGTTTAAGGTTCAAAAAACACATTATTTTCCACATACTGTACATTATTGTTTCTCCTCTATGCCCCGCCTTTCTGAAACGCGTCGATTTTTACAAAGCTCTCTAGCTATCCAGCTATCTAGTGCGTTGTGATTGGCTGAATACCTCAAGCATGTGACAGAAATGTTACGCCCCTTGCCATACGGCACGACCAGACAAAACCAATAAAAACCCATTACAAACGAAGCATTTGTTGCATCCAGTGGGGAGATAATTACTGATTATAATGACTTATTTACATTTACATTACATTACATTTAGTAATTTAGCAGACGCTTTTATCCAAAGCGACTTACAAATGAGGACCATAAAAGCAGTCAAAACTAACAAAAGAGCAACAATATATAAGTGCAAATGACAAGTCTCGGTTAGCCTAACGCAGAACATGTAGCAAGGTGTATATATATATATATATATACTATATATATACTACACACACACATATATACACACACACAAAGAAAAACAAGTAGATAGAATAGAAAAAAATAGAAAGCTAGTGTTTGTTTTTTGTTGTTGTTTTTTAAATAAAGAATAAAAAATAAAAAAAGATAAATATAGATAAAGTAGAATTAAAATAGAATAGAAAGTGTTAGAGTTAGAGGGTCAAATAAAGGTGGAACAGATGTGTTTTTAGTCGTTTCTTGAAGATGGGTAAGGACTCAGCTGCTCGGATTGATTTGGGCAGATCATTCCCCCTGGAGCGAACAGTTAATGAAAAAG
>NW_015644003.1:154303-161200 GCF_001515625.1 Sinocyclocheilus rhinocerous
ACACACACACAAACAAAGAAAAACAAGTAGATAGAATAGAAAAAATAGAATAGAAAAATATAAATAATTTTTTATATTTTTTAAAGATAAATGTAGATAAAGTAGAATTAAAATAGAATAGAAAGTGTTAGAGTTAGAGGGTCAAATAAAGGTGGAACAGATGTGTTTTTAGTCGTTTCTTGAAGATGGCTAAGGACTCAGCTGCTCGGATTGAGTTGGGCAGGTCATTCCACCAGGAGGGAACAGTTAATGAAAAAGTCTGTGAAAGTGATTTAGTGCCTCTTTGAGATGGCACAATAATATGCCGTTCACTTGCAGAACTATTTGTTAACTTGCTAAATCGGTAAAATAACGAAAAGAGAGTCCTCTCGTGTCCTCTCAAGTTGAGAATCATTCGCGACTCGCGAGGATATGGGGCTTAAATAATTCATTTAGCCCATAACATACTTATTCTAACCACTAAAATAATAAGATAATACAAATAAAATTAGAACATTTATTTTTAAATACATTTTAAATTTATTAATTTTTATATTTTATTCATAGCTCAGACAAAATCATTATTGGCTCTCGTCCAATGCATTTGTGCACCCTCTGAATAATAGCACCAATTCTCAATACAACTGAAATATTTGAGAGAACATCACATAAGCTGACTTCATAAATTGATGTTGATTTTCCTAAAATGTGTTTTTTTTTTTTACTCACCATTATAGTGATTAGCGTTCCCTTTGGTTGGGCACTTTTTTTCACATTTCATTTTTCTTAAGTACCTTTAATTGGGTTTATATAATCCTTAAATAGTGTGTGGTAATATGCTAAAGTCACACCCAGACTTAAACATTCGAAAAATACATGTTTGTATTCAAGTAAAAATGGATGATAAATACGCCTTCGTATGGAATTAAATAGCAAGCACTTTGGGTGTCTTGTTTATCATATCTATTTTAATATAAAAGCAACATAACTGAAATTATATCATGTTGATCAGCAGCACAGCGCATGTGTGAATAACGCGATATCCGCCTTTGATCTCATAGGTATCTATTCCACTTTGAGAGGTCAGAACTGTCCGTCTTGACTGCGCTTATTTAGATAAGATAGATAGATAGATAGATAGATAGATTATATCTAATACTTTACTTTACTTTTAGTCATTTAGCAGACGCTTTTATCCAAAGCGACTTACAAATAAGAAAAAGTAATTTAAAACTTAATAAAAAACCTATATAGACATAATAAAGAACTAATAGAAATAAATAATATTGTTAAACAATGTACAGTCTATGCAAATATTATTATTATTATTATTGAAAACTTTGATTTTCACCTATATTTGTTGTGGTTCAGGAAGCTAGGCTACTCCTGAAGGACATGGGTAGTGAAACATTAACTATTCTCAAACTGAATGTTGACAGATGACGTCACGTCATGTTTTTTTACATTTACATTTAGCAGATGCTTTTATCCAAACCGACTTACAAATGAGGACAATAAAAGCAGTCAAAACTAACAAAAGAGCAACAATATACAGTGGGTACGGAAAGTATTCAGACCCCCTTAAATCTTTCACTCTCTGTTATATTGCAGCCATTTGCTAAAATCATTTAAGTTAATTTTTTTTCCTCATTAATGTACACACAGCACCCCATATTGACAGAAAAACACAGAATTGTTGACATTTTTGCAGATTTATTAAAAAAGAAAAACTGAAATATCACATGGTCCTAAGTATTCAGACCCTTTGCTCAATATTTAGTAGAAGCACCCTTTTGATCCAATACAAGCGATTTATCATAAGATGGCAATAAACTCGAGAAGTGCCCGTTATACAAGGTTTCAGTCATTGTTCAAAATCGTAAAAGCTGGAACAGGATAGTAAGAGAACAGAAAAAGTGAAGGCATAGAATTTTTTTTTATTATTATTATTATTATTGGAGGCAGTTGGATGCTCACGGAAGAGACGAGTCTTCAGTTGTTTCTTGAAGACTGAGGGATTCGGCTGTCCGGATGGAGTTAGGTAGCTCATTCCACCAACAGGGTACGGTGAAAGAAAACGTCCTTGAATTTTGTGCCTCCCTGCGATGGGACCACAAGCCGCTGAAGTTCATAGTTCGCCTTTTTCTTTTTAAGTAAATCTAATTGAGACTGAGTGAATTCAAGACTTGTTTTTAAGTCCTTAATGTCTTGGTGTAGTAATTCAAGAATGGCCAGTTTAGTGTTGATAGATTCGAGTACACTAACCTCTATTGTTGTTGTGTTTTCATCTGTGTCCGCCGAGTCTTCCTGGCGTCAATGCTTTTTGTGTTTGAGGCATGTTGTTAGGTCCGGAAAAGTAGTCGTCAATGATTCGCTCAAATTCTTCAACGTTCTCTACCATTATAATTAGGGATGCACCGATACCACTTTTTCCAGTACTCGCCCGATACCGATACTTTTATTTTTGGTACTTGCCGATACGTTGTCTAAAGTGAGATTGTCAATTTGCATTGTGATATTTGTCAGAACATTTACATTTATTAATTTGGCAGACGCTTTTATCTCAAGCGACTTACAGTTGAGGAAAACAACAAGCGATTTATCATAAGATGGCAATAAACTCGAGAAGTGCCCGTTATACAAGGTTTCAGTCATTGTTCAAAATCGTAAAAGCTGGAACAGGATAGTAAGAGAACAGAAAAAGTGAAGGCATAGAATTTTTTTTTATTATTATTATTATTATTGGAGGCAGTTGGATGCTCACGGAAGAGACGAGTCTTCAGTTGTTTCTTGAAGACTGAGGGATTCGGCTGTCCGGATGGAGTTAGGTAGCTCATTCCACCAACAGGGTACGGTGAAAGAAAACGTCCTTGAATTTTGTGCCTCCCTGCGATGGGACCACAAGCCGCTGAAGTTCATAGTTCGCCTTTTTCTTTTTAAGTAAATCTAATTGAGACTGAGTGAATTCAAGACTTGTTTTTAAGTCCTTAATGTCTTGGTGTAGTAATTCAAGAATGGCCAGTTTAGTGTTGATAGATTCGAGTACACTAACCTCTATTGTTGTTGTGTTTTCATCTGTGTCCGCCGAGTCTTCCTGGCGTCAATGCTTTTTGTGTTTGAGGCATGTTGTTAGGTCCGGAAAAGTAGTCGTCAATGATTCGCTCAAATTCTTCAACGTTCTCTACCATTATAATTAACCAGTCATTGCATTTATTTTTGTATATGTATATTTTCAGTTATGATATTGGCTCCACTCGCTTAAAGGGTGCTGCCATCTTTGATCAGGTCTTCGTCCGTCATCCCGTGAGTCTCTCAGTGTGCACACATCTCCTCAATTAATTCAATCATAATTACAATTTTCTTAAGTATTAAAAAAACAACTATCTCAGCTAATGCTGTAAACTATATAGGGAGGGAGATCTATTACTCGCTCATTAGACAAACTATTAAATTGCTATTTTTTTTAAAAATGCAAAGATGTCAATTTTTTTTTTTTAAAGGCAGTTTTTACATAACATAAACTTATGTTTCTATTTTGTTTTCATGACGGATTTCTACACTAATTAAGACATCACTAACAGGTTAAGTAAAATATAATGAATATATATACCTTGCGCGTCAGAGAAACAAGTGCACAGCCAGCTTTAGAATTTTGTCTTTGAAGTTCCATTTTTGCAGTAGATCTATCGCATCACTGTTGAAGAGTAATTAGCTGGTGAAGTGGATTTACTTATTGTAGAGTTAACGAAAGCTTTACTGTATGCAGCAAAAGTATGGTAGATAAATTGGTGGGTTATTCTTAACACATCCAATCAGCGAGCTTGAATAGTGAATACACAGTAATAGTTTCATAGTTTTTGCTATTTATATTGAATTATGGCATAGACATTTTTACATATATTAACAAAATTAGTTTTATTAATAATAATTGACAACCCCTCTGCAATACCATCACCGACCCACTGGGGACCTGCAGCCCACAAATCGAAAACCACTGCATTAGACATGAATGGTCTTCATGTCAGGACACCTCACCAAATGCTACTCTTGCCCAAGAAGAACATAAAGGCTGACCTGAATATAGTTCAAAATTTTGCTATTTTGGAAGTTCTGGAAGAATGTTTTATGGTGTGATGTGATCAAACTGGAACTTTTTGGACCTATAGATCAGCGGTATATCTGCTGCAAAAAAACTTATGAGCAGAAGAACTGCATCCCCATGGTCAAACATGGAGGTGGACCGGTCTTGTTATGGGGGTGCTTTGCTGTTGCAGGAAGTGGAAATCTTGACTGTATAAAGGACATCATGGATTCTTTGAAGTATCAGGCAAATAAATACACACATACATTTTGACTGTTTATTTTCTGATGGGCCTGGTCAAAAAAAAAGTTGCCATATGGATTTAAATAATCAAATATGCACGATTTTAAGACTGAATCAATATTGCAGTGATTAATATGTTTCTGGCATGTTGTATGTTTGGCAGCAATACCCATGTACATATTCCAGGACGACAATACCAAGATTCACCAGGCTCAATATGTGAAACATTGACTACCACAGAGACCGGACCTAAACCCAATTGAAAGTTTTTGAGATGTGCTGGAGTTGACTTTACACTGCCTGGCCAAAAAAATAAGAGTTGCACACTCTAATATTTTGCTGGATCGCCTTTAGCTTTGATTATATTGTGCATTTGTTGTGCCATTGTTTTGACAACATCGTGCAACATCACAACATTTATTTCCATCAAGAGTTGCATTGATTTTTGGCCGAGATCTTGTATTGACAATGGGAGAGTTGAACCACTGTGTAAAGTTGACTCCAGCACATCCTCAAGACATTCAATAGGGTTAAACTCGGGTCAAAAGAATTGTTGCAAATCATATAACATGCCTGAAACATGTTAATTACCGCAATAATGATCCAGTCCTAGACTCTTCAGTATTTGCTTATTTAAATCCAAATGGCGACTTAATTTTTGGCCAGGGGGAGACCGGGGAGTGTTGTAACATGGGTTAGATATAACACTGCCAGTTTGCCAAGTCAGAAAAGAGCTTGTGATGTCATCAATATTGTACACTCCCATCTCCTATTTGAGCTGAAGTGGCATATGACTGTAAGCAGCATTGTAGATTTTATGACCAAAACAACTGATTTTCAGATAAGTAACATTTTTTATCAAGATAGTTTTTTTTTTTTTGCCTAGCTTTCATTGTATTGTAGATACAATTATTTGACATGCATAAATTAAAGTAGCCATACATATTGGCTCCTTGCCAGCCTGAGTCAAATGAACCCAAACCCAAGCTTCTATGACATTCTGATCTCTTAAGTTGGATCATAGTTTCTATGGCATGTAAATCCGCACCTACCCTACATGCACAGTACTTAACACACCACCTTACTTGTTATCCAAATTTAAAGGGTTACTCCACCCCAAAATGAAAATTTTGTCATTAATCACTTACCCCATGTCGTTCCAAACCCGTAAAAGCTTTGTTCGCTTTTAAGATATTTTGGATGAAAACCTCCTGGTTTGTGACTGTCCCATTGACTGCCAAGTAAACAACACTGTCAAGGCCCAGAAAAGTACGAAAGACATCGTCAAAATAGTCCATCTGCCATCACTGGTTCAATCTGAATTTCATGAAGCAACGAGAATACATTTTGTATGCAAAGAAAACACAAATAACGACTTTATTCTACAATTCGTCTCCTCCGCGCCACAGTAGCGCCATTTTGGAGAGTATCCAATGAACGCACACTTCATATACTGTTCTACTTCGTTCAAATCAAAGCGTAAATAAACGTAGAAAACGTATCCGTGTGGTGCGGCTGACACAGACAAGTAGAACAGTATGCACAGTTTATGGGACAGTCACAAGCCTCCCGGTTTTCATCCAAAATATCTTAAATTGTGTTCCGAAGACGAACGAAGCACAATTCTAACCAAACATGCATTAAAATTTTTTTTTATATTATTATTATTTTGAACAAATGTGCTTAAAATTACAACATTGGCTGTAAAGATCCTTTACTCCAGGAAAGGAGAGGTGTGATAATGAGTAGGTGCAGGTGTTTCAGAATTCAGGTGATACTGATTGTTGTGGAGAGTGAAGGGCCCTGACATGCTGGACAATCAGGGTGTGATTCATGGAAAGAGGTAAGAAGAGCAGGACCCATGATCATTCCTCTGGTTCATATCATTCCCAGTCTACCAGATATTCTAGACGGCCACCACGGCGTCAGGAATCCAAGCTCTCACGGTTGGCTGAGACGGCTCCATCTTCCAGGATGAGCGGTGGGGGGTCCTCCATGGGACCAGGCTCTGTGGAAGAGTCAGACACAGGAGGGTGGTAAAGGTTTTAAAAGTTTAAGTAATGTGTGGGTAACCCAGGAGATGAATTGTGGTCCATGATCGGAAATGATGTCCTCTGGGAGGCCAAAATTACAGAAAGCACAATTAAACATCAGCTCACCAGTTTACATGGCAGTGGGGAGTCCCTTGAGGGGAATTAAAAGACAGACTTTGTCATATCTATCTACTAGGATGCAGGTATAACCATCTGAGGGAGGCAGATTGGTAATGTAAGTCCTCTCCTAGGTGTGACCAGGGACGCTGAGGAACAGGCAACAGGAGGTGCCGTTCCTAGCCACCAGAAGTGATCTTATGGTGAGGGTTTGATTGGCCCCTGGGTGGCCAGTGCCCACATGTGTGAACAGATCTGATCGGAGGGATGCATTGAGTTCTGGGAACATAGGTATGACCTGAGGGACACTCCAACGGATTTGCTCTTCAAGGGACCACTGAATAGGACTTACGGTGAGACTGGCTGGGATGACTGGATCAGGCTTCTTGGGAGGCTCATCGGAGGCATGGAGACAGGAAAGGGTGATTTAACATGTTTTGGGTC
>NW_015644003.1:162194-175852 GCF_001515625.1 Sinocyclocheilus rhinocerous
AGAGTGATTTAACATGTTTTGGATCAAGGAAGGTAGGAAATTGAGTTGTTGAATCGGGCCTATCTTGGCTTGCCATAGATTCGGTCTCATGGCTCTTGTGAGGATACTTGAGGTTCTTATGGACTTTGAGTGTGGTAAATGAATGTTGGACTCCCTCCAGCCAATGCCTCCATTCCTCCAGGGCCAGTTTAATGGCTAGAAGCTCTCTGTTCCTGATGTTGTAATTTTTCTCTACCAGGGTGAGCTTTTTAGAGAAGAAGGCACATTGATGAAGTTTTGGTGATGTCCCCTGCTGCGGACACAGGATCACTCCAACTCCTGTCGTAGAGGCATCAGCCACACAGGGTTTCTTGGGGTCTGGATGAATTAGGAGCGGTGCGCTGGGAAATGCTTCTTTTAGTCGTTGCATGGCTTGGGCAGCAGCTAGAGTCCAGGACAGAGACTTGCGCCTGACTTTGAGGACATTGGTAAGTGGATGAGTAATGGAACTGAAGTTATGGATGAAGCGTCCATAGAAGTTGGCAAAACCAAGGAAACATTGTGAGCAGGCCACTTGCGGACTTCAGCAACCTTCCCCTTGTCCATCGGAATGCCATCTTTA
The DNA here is from genome assembly GCF_001515625.1 of Sinocyclocheilus rhinocerous. NCBI lineage: Eukaryota > Metazoa > Chordata > Actinopteri > Cypriniformes > Cyprinidae > Sinocyclocheilus > Sinocyclocheilus rhinocerous. The sequence continues at coordinate 162,796 of NW_015644003.1, forward strand.
CTGATGTGGAAACCCAGGAAGTGAGGTTGTGAAGGTGTGCTGGATCAAGCAGACATGCAAAACGTGCAGTGTTACGGTACTCCAGAAATCTGGTTGTGATCTCTAGATTACCCAACGGTTCTTTTGTTCAGTAGGTTCTGGTTATAGATAGAGATGCTGCTAATGTCAAACTAATTCTGCTAAATCAAATGAAGAAAAGGTAATCACTAATTTCTGGACACATCTCTGGCGACAATGTTTTTCCATAAGTCTCGACCCCTTTACTAGTATGTCTTACTTGTACATATTCAAACTCTACACATGATTGGCATTAGGGAGTTTTTATTCAGATGGTATATATTAAGCTCAACACGGTGTGCCCAATTTACTCACTGCATCTGCAACAGTAGTTTTCCCTCGAAAATGCAAGTGAAATCCTCACGCTGTTGAGCCCTGAAAATGACTTTTTTTTCAGCTGGCAGGACTCTCAAGTATTTCAGTAGTGTATGCAGCACATTGAGGAAAGAAAAGCAAAGCAAAGCAAATAAAAACAACCCCCATTGTCTTTATTTAATTAGACATTTTACAGTAGTCACTCTTACAGTAGCTGCCTTGTTTTTCTTTTTCCCCATTGTTTCAAATATTCTATCACATGGATCAATGCAAAGGAAGAAATATATATATTTATATATGAACACCCAAAACAGGAAATTTTGGCAAGATATTACAATAACATGATTTCAGCCCTGTGCATTCAACAGGGTGAATGTTTGGTTCATACATGGCAATTCAGTTTCGTGGGCTATGAATCTGCAAAAAAACATGGTCGGATGAAAGATGAACAGAGTTGAAAACCTATTCCAAGTTCTTGAACTTGAATTCTTCGTGCCGATTCCAGAAAACCTGCAACCTGATGATCAACAACTCGGTGTTTGATATGCAACTATAAACTGTGCACAGGTATTTCCCAATGTGCAAGAACGTCTTTTAAATGCAAACCGCACTGAACATGAAATCTAAAAACAACAACATCAAAAAAAAAACACTGCAACTACATTGTCGAGGTCACTTTTAAGGGATGCTGTTTGTCTACTGCCATCAAACGCTTTAAACTGCCATGTATTGGACCCAATACTGAATATAAGTGTGCAAGGAATACAGTCAGTGAAAGGTGTCAACATGCATGGTATTCTGGAAGGAAGCAGCTGCAGAGCTCAGCGAAAGATTGGAGAAAAGTTGTTTTGGAGGGTCCCTGGTAAGAGCCCGTTCAATAGTTCAACAGAGAAGATGGAAGTGATGACGGCGACAACAGTCCAGAACACGAGTCACGACTGTTCAAGACCCTTCCTGCTCAAAGCTGCTTGTTCAGAGAACCATTAACCAAAACCAGGTGAGAAGCGGCTCAGACGCAAGAATGCCGAATGCAGAATGTGTGTGGTTAGTCTTTTGAGTGATAACACTGAATACGGACGGAAACACCAATCATTTCATTCTCTAATACGTTTTCAAACTAATTGGCCACAGATCATTTTTCCTCACCGTTCCCTAACAGAGAGACTTTTCTCCATTGCTAATGGGAGGCATATTTGGGTTCGGACCGTGCCGGGTTTAAAGGTGAGCAGCTGTAATGTCCTGACTGAACGACAGCAAACCAATCCAAGCCATATGTGATCAGCACTAGCTGAACCTCACGCAGTTCAATCCTCACGTTCAGTGAAAACCTTCCCAGACTTGCAGGAATCTACAGCAGCATTATATAAGACAGAGCTGAGCGCAGCGTGACAGCACAGGTACAGACAGCAGCTCAGAGCAGCTACTCAAGCCTAGCGAAGTCTGCGAGGCTTCCAGAAGCGTGCCGTTGGTGCTGAGATCCGTGTCCTTCAGGACGAGAGCAGAAATGAAGAGGGGAAGGACTGAGGACGGTCAGTGTATGGCACAAGGTCAAGGCCGTGAGCGAGTGAAGAGAAGGGAACACCGAGCACATCATCAGAGGCCATCGCCCAACCCTTAACAATGTTCACACACACACACACACACACACACTGATCCATCACGACGAGTGAGTCTCAAGAAACACGTAAAACACGTCTGGGACAAGTCACCCCAAAACCAAAGCCAAGCCTGATTTTCGGACGAATTAAGCACTTTTCCTCCTGATTCTGAACCTCATGACAATCACCTCTGACAACAGCGAGGACTCAAATCTGATGTCAAATGTTGTTGAAGATTACTGTTTTTATAGTCATAAGGACTTGGGGGTTAAATGTGTCTACCGGGAATGAAATCATGTCATAATGCAGAAAAAGTCTTAATGGTCCCAAAGTGGGCTTTATTTTATTTATGCTAAAAAAGACTAAACAACTCAAATCTGTTTTGATTCGGGGGTGAACCCTTCTCCTGACTAGCATGGCTGTGTTTGAGATGACCTCCCCACAGTAGCATACATTCGGCATCGTCTTGCACTCAGTGTTCAGTGCTGGGGTCAGGAGGGGTCATTTACAGCAAACTACTAATCTGTACACACACTCATTACTGGTACGGGATATCTATGTGGAATGGATGTCTCCATTCACAAATGGTTGATCCGGAAAACAAAACAGAACAGAACAGAACAAAAAACAGCCAAGTGTCTGTGATTTAGAAATGCTGTTTCCTCTGATGCTGTGCTGCGAGTCTCTTGCGGTAGTGTTGTTGTGGGCAGGAGTCTAGCTGTTCTTGAGCAGGAGTCTGTCTTCGGCCGAGGGGAAGCAGTGCAGCTGGCAGACGTCTGGAGCGAGCAGGCCGCAGGAGCGCAGGTCCACACTCTGCAGCGAGGCACAGCGGCGCAGCAGCGGCAGACACTGCTCCGTCACCTTCACGCAGCCTGAAACACAGCGCCACATTTCACACAAACTAGTTCAGCTCAGGCCACCTTCCTCCTGAGCTCTGGCCTGACTCCTCACCTTCCCAGTCAAACTAGTGTACTTTTCTCACTGATAATGTAGCATTAAACCTATGAAAGAGCACATGGCTCCGGAGTGCCGACACGAGTTTTTTGGCAGTGCGTCACATGCGGACGATGACATGAAGCAGCCCGAGGTGGACTTCATTAATAACAGCTGGAAGTTCATATGCTGCTTCACAGTGAAGTCTCAGAATAATCGGGGCACTCATTCGCCGCCTTTGGGGAGTATTTTAACTCTCCCGACAGTCTTTGCTATACAATGCAAACGCATCTTTTCAGGTTTGACAGTGATCAAAACTAGTCATTTCTAGAGAACTGCTTAAGCTTATGGCTGTTGTTCAATTCAATTCAATTCAAGTTTATTTGTATAGTGCTTTTTACGATACAAATCGTTGCAAAGCAATATTTAGTAGTAGCTTATTAGTGGTGACTGTCAGTTAATGTACATATGGCAGAAATGTACGGAAAATCAATTAAAGACGTAATGAAACAGATGATGAACACTATTAACAGCAATTATTATATGATGCAATCAAACTTATAGCAAAATGTGGTAGTTCTGTATGCTGTTGTGGCCACCAGCGGCAGCACATCTAGAGCCCGAGCTCATTCTCATTTTTGGCAGTTCTTGTTTGATTAATTCAGTAGTTCTGTTGACTTCACATTAGCATGGGCTCCTATGGAGACTGTAAGAGGACAAGAGTTCAACTGAGCTTAAAGTCAGTCCCGGTGAAAGATGTTACTTGAACAGACCAGGCTAGTAAGTGAACTTATTTCAAAAGTCTCATGTTAATATGTACAATGTTCAAGTCCTGCGTCTATTTTTTGAAAACTGTGTATTTTAAGGCTTATCCCACAGAAATGACTTGTCCCATAAACCAGTGCTTCTCATCAGACGCACCCATTTTGGGTTTTGCAGTCTGCACTAGTGAGCCGATGCAAAAATCTCCAAGTTTTGCATGTTACCATGTTATTACCATGCTACTACTCCATTTACCACTGTTTTTCTTAAAACAAAAAAAAAAACTACACTTTCTAAATATATTTGAATATACCATTGCTAGTATTAACTCCATTGAAATGAATGGATTTAATTACATTACTTTTAACTCATGACTGCTGTTAATTTATGAAACCTACATATTCTTTTTCCAACAAAACAACATCAAAACATCAACATTACTCTGGAAGTCTAAAACTAAAAATATTAATTTTACTTGTGTCAACTTTCACTCAAGATGGAAGGGAAATATAATCTGTGTTTCTTGTTGCAATGGTTGATCAGTAGGTGGCAGCAGAGTCACATGTGCTCTAACCAGTGCTTGTTCATGCAGTTTATCATTTTTCTGTGCGCAGTGTGTTTGTGTGTGCACATTCATGTCAGTTATCAAAATGTAGTCCCACAACTGGTGAGAAATGTGTCAAATATATGTAACCTCTGTGCCGTGAGTATTTCTGAGACACATCTAACCGATAGATAAATCAAATGTCTGCAGAACATCATGTGTAAAGCCTTCAATCGATGGCACTACTGAAAGGCAGTTGTTAATGAAGCACGCTAATGAGCGTTGCTGCTGCAGCGTGAGTGTGTACCTGCCAGGCTGACGTGCGTGAGGCTCTCTCGCAGCGGGGATATGGCAGAGGTCAGCGTGTGGATGCTCTGGTCTGTGATGTGGCAGCACTGACCGAGGTCCAGCTTGCTCAGGTGAGGAAGATAGCGCACTAGCAGGCGCGACACGGCGTCAGTCACCTCCAGGCCCGCCAGACGCAGCTCCGTCACGTTCTGGAAACGCCCGCCGCGGTTCTCTCCGTGAGCTGCAGTGAAGAACAGCGGGTTATGCTGAGCATCTAAATCATACGTCTTTAACACATTCAGTACTCTCAATACTGCCCTGACTTGAGTCTACATGCACAATGACTTTTTTCATTTTCCCATTGCAGTGTTTCAACGTGTAGCTTTTGAGCTCTGATAAAAGATATGCAACTATGAAGGAAGCAGCCAACATAACCGATATGAAGACTGGACAGACAGACAGACAGGCCCTTTCACTCATTTCCCACTTTCAAACAGAAAATACTCTGGTTACACTTTATTTCAGGGTGTCTATGTTACAGTATTATTATATTAATGAAGCACCCCTGAGGGGTTTTATAATTCTGCGATAACAACTGACTGGATGTACATTACCCTGCTTATTACACAGCTACGACCAAACACTGGAAGTCTCTACTGCGAAAGGATGCAAACACCAGAACTCAATGACCTTTAAAAGGGACCCCAAAAACACAAGAAATTAAAGGAAGAAAGTTGTGGAATACTTGTAACATTGACCAAACTAAAACTACTGACTAAACATGAAAACCCATTGTCGCCTGAACGTCAAAACAGTTCAGTTTTAATGCTAACACCCACAAAAATTATGCGCAATACCATCTTCAAAACTGTGTACTGCACCATCTGCTGAGACAGGTGAGAAGTGCTGGAGGACTCTGGTCATGCTGGAAGCTGAGGTGCTTTTAATGAGATGAACTACAACACAGTCATCTCTTCACTGGTCCATCAACTAATAAATTAGTCAAGTATCCAGGTCCAGCCCTAGTCCATTTAAATCCAAACTACGCTCACACAACCAGGGTGCTTCCTCACTTTGCCCTGACACACTCAAGTTAATAAACATGCACGTCTTCATCTGTGGCCGTCATGAAAACTATTGATGAATTCCTTCAGTCAACTCATGCATGATAAAGTGGTGTTCATTTATGAAATTTTTACAAGTAATCTTTCTGTGTGTGTCTGTGTGAGAGTGTGTGTGTGTGTGTGAGAGCGTGTGTGTGTGAGAGAGTGTGAGTGAGTGTGTGTGTGTGTGTGTGTGTCTGTGTGAGAGAGTGTGAGTCTGTGTGAGAGTGTGTGTGTGTGTGTGTGTGTGTGTGAGAGAGAGAGTGTGCGTGTGAGAGTGTGTGTGTGTGTGTGTGTGTGTGTGAGAGACCTGAGCGTGTGTCGTTGCTCGGCGGTGCCAGCAGCTCCCTCAGATGCGAGTCTTTCAGATCCTCCACCCAGCTGAGGTCCAGCAGCCGCAGACAGGGACACACCGACTGACAGAGCGCTGAGACCGAGGACCACGAGCAGCCCGCCACGTTCAGCTCCAGCAGCCCTGAGGAGCACAGAGCACCGGTTGACACCAGATCATCACTGACCACACAATCAGTTCATGCATTCCCTGGGAATCAAACCCTGGCCTTGGCATTGCTAGAGCCCTGCGCTACTGTAGGAGCTACAGGAATGCTCATTTGATCTAAATATGCGTATCAAATTACACATTTAAAATAATTCTGTCTCCTTCATCGCTTCGGTCAGACCAGCTGGAGTCTGGGATTTCTCTCACAACAACTCTTCCCTTTTTCACTCATCTGCCCAGAGGATTTCTCCTGGGACTGTTGTCAGAGCTGTATGTAGATCAGTGCTCTTGAAGACTTCTCCTCTTTCTCTGGGACTGTTCTTACAGTACTGACGGCAGGCTCAGACACACTTACGACGCTTCACATTAACACTCTGGATCAAGAGCAGGACCTACCTTGCAGACGGTTAATGAGCCACATGAGCTGTTTCTTGGAGATGTTGGTGTAGCCCAGGTTGAGACACACAGGCTGTCGACGGATTATACTGCTCAGCATTGGAGGAGTTATGGAGCGCTGGCGGCTCAGATCGATCTGAGTCCATAACCTCTTATCACAGCACCTGCACACAAACACACGACACGCTTCAGACGTCTGACACAGAGGTGCACCGTATCTATCAGTCAATAACTGCAAAAAACACCATCTTACTATTATAAAAAAAGCCTTATTTTGTGCTGATAATGGAATTTCCACTGGTATTTTCAGGGATAAATATTTGTGCTGTGTTTAAAGAGAGCTGCTGTAATGTCATGGGGCTTTCTGACACCTTGCCTTGCCGCAATGTTTCCCAAGATTCACAACTGTCATCATACGCTATCATAGCAACTTTCTGACCAGCCGTCCACAGACGGTTAGGTTAGGCCCCTATTCCTCCTCCACTTTAACACTCAGCACAGGTGTCCCACAAGGCTGCGTGCTGAGTCCACTTCTCTACGCCCTTTATACTCATGATGCCATTTTTGAAGTCAGCTGGACCAGTTTCGTGTTTTGTTGAATTACAGTGCCACCAGTGCCATTTTTGCAGTTTAGTGTTAATAAATGCTCTTTCTGGACTGAAGAGGAAGGCTGGATTTAGAGAACGTCCTCATAGTACATCTAATGTGATCAATAAGTGACCTCTTTCAAATTTACCAGAGTATATACTTTGCATTATTAAGCAGTGTAAGTGTGAGAGTGACGTAGCTGTGATTGTGAGGGGTGTGATGTCTCACCAGCGGCTCCAGGTGCGGCACACACGCATGCAGACACACAGCTGCGGCTGACTGAGGTGCTGGAAGACGTGGAGCCAGACGTCCCGGGGCAGCACGTGTGAGGCTCCGCTGTCCAGCGGCAGGCAGTGTGGCTCGGGGCAGGCCGGCGGGGGTCGCACCCGGTGTCGCTCCATCTGCAGCGGCCGCGGCGGCGAGGGCACGGCCACAGCACTCCTCTTCACCAGCTGCGAGCGATGCGGAGCCAGAGACACGCTCCCCGGGTTAGAGGTGCCACTGTTGCCATTCGCAGTCCCAGAGCCGGCTGCTGCTGTACCTGTGCTCTTGCTTGAGGGAATGCTCTGGCCCTGCCGGCTTCCTCCTCGCATTCTGCTACCACGAGCAGTCTTTACAGCAGCGTGCCGGTGATTGGTGACAGTACTGCTGCTGGAGTTCTCCTTCTCCTGCAGCTCTCTGCCAGCCACTCGCATGCGGCCGTTGCGAGTGTCCTGGCCGTTAGTGCGCTTGGATGAGGACAGGCCTGCTAAGTGTCCGTGTCCGAAGGGCGGCAGCTGTGTAGCGGACAGCGGTGAGGACGGGTCCGCGGCACTGACCCTGTGACCCCGATCCCCTGCTCTGTCCTCATCGTCATCTGCTTCAGCGTCCACCACCGCTCTACGCACCCGGGCATTCACCTCTCCTCTGTCTGCTGCCGCGTTCTCGCCGTCAGAATCCTCACTGGCACTGAAGCCCAGCTCGGCCAGACGCCGGTTCCGCTCTCGCATGCTGCCACTGTACACAGCAGCTGGAGAGGGAGGTTCTGAGGCGGCGGCAGGAGACGGAGAGTCCGAGTCTGACTCCGAGCCGCTTTCGGAGCTGGAGGAGGACGAGGAGCTGGAGTCGCGCACTCGCTCCAGGAGCTGACACATGCGTTTGAAGCGCTCCAGCTTCTCACGGTGATGCGAGCGCTGGTCCTGGCTCGGGGTCGAGGGCTGCACCGTGCCGGAGCCTCCAGCAGAGCCGTGTCCACCACCCAGAGAAGAGTTCGGCCCGTTCGCTTCAGAAGAATCCGAGGAGTTGGGTTTGGCTTTCTGCTGAAGATGTTCAAGACAGAAGATTACACTAGTGAAAGAAACTCACAAGTCTGCATTTCACGTCAACAGTAAGACTCAAGATCTCAAGAGTCGTACCTTCTTCAGGTGTTTATCACGGGCAGCTTTGATCTGTTGGGGACAAACAGAAAGACACGCGTGTTCAATGACAGTAGTGATCATGCATGGTTATGAGTGACGTGACTTCCTGCTGAACTCAGTACCAACTCTACAAAACTGTGGACGAACACACACACATGCACGCACATAAAAAACCAGACTCGGGTGTTTTTCAGTGAATTGTTTAGCAAGACGTACCACTGACACTGCCAACAAACATTACACCAGCATCACATAACAGGTGCCGTCACATTTCTGGTGGCAGAGAAATTCCTCTGCATTTACGTTTAGTGAACTCTGACACATGAGTCTGCAGTGTTGACATTTAAAGAGCTCCTATTATGAGAGTTCACTTTTTTAGTTTTTTGGTTAGTGTGTAATGTTGCTGTTTGAGAATGAAAAAAAATCTGCTCTAAAGGGAGATATTCTCTTTTCAAGAACTACAGCCAATGGTCCATTCGGACTGCAGCACGCTTCTTCTGGATATTGTGAAGTCTCAATGTCACTCATTAAATCATTCCCGCTCACAGGCAAGGCCTGGCTGGATCATGCTCCACAATGCATTGGGCCAGCCAACCAATCAGAGCACATTTCGTATTTCAGCAGGAGAAACAGGAACTAAACAGGGCGTTCAAGACAGACTGGGAAGAGAGGTGCTGCAATAACGTAAAATATGAAAAAAATAATGCATTTTTGGAACAATCACGCATGAAAACCTATTCTAGTCCAGCCCAGAAAACAAATCAAGACTTTGCATAAGGGCATAACAGGACCCCTCTAAAAGATCGGACAACAACTTTAAACAATGTAATGAAAAGGAAAGTTGATATGACACGGTGGTAAACATGCTTCTGTCCCAACTCTGTTAGAGTGTGTTGCAGCCCTCAGAATCAAAATGTGTTTATATTTACAAAATAACATTAAGTTGGCCAGTGAACACGTTGGATTTTTTTCTTTGTACTTCAGTCAATTAAATAAAGGTTAAAGAGAATGAACAAATCACAGATTCTTGACTTTATAGCCTTTCACCAAACATCCCAACTCTTCTGGAACCGGGGTTGTAATTAATTACTAGGGATGTGCATCACAACTAATTTCATTAACATTAAAACAGAACATTTCGTAACTGTCTAGTCTAACAAACCCTCAAAAGACGTCTGTATATACGATCAAATAGCCTATTTAATCTAAGACACAAAGAGTCCAGTTCCATACTGAAACCCACAGAAAAATAGCTCATATTATATGTACCAGCGATATGCTTGCCCTATTATGATCCATGTACATTTAAACTCAAGCATTCACTAAGCCATTATTCCCAACAGGACAGATTTATTCAAATGAACCCAATCAATAGGCCAATAAACTCAGCAGCTTATCATAAACAGAACAGCTGAAATAAATGCTGGTCAACACAAGTCAGCACATGTCAAGCTGTACTGGCATCCGCTTGTGTGTGCGGGTTTGAACACGCTTCATGTGCATGAAAAACATCTAAACACATGACAGATGGCCAAATCAGGAGAAAAGCTTGAGGTTTAGCATGTTATTTAAAGGTATTCTATTCGTTAGGACACTGATATAACAACTGTTGTTGTCAAGTAAGTTTAATTCATCGTGTTTCCCCTTTAAACCAGTTTATACTAACCATTAATAACCATTAGTGTCCCTCATAACCAGCAGTACATGAGCAAGCTTATGACATATGTGACCCTGGACCACAAAAGCAGTGTTAAGTCGCTGGGGTACCGGAGACCTGATTATAGCACTTAAAACCTGGAAAAGTCAGATTTTCATGATATGTCACCTTTAAAGTAAAAAAAAAAAGTTCAAATATTCCCTCGCCTTGCTCATCTTCACAGTGGACATTCCTCTGAACCCACCACTCCAGATAGATAGATAGATATAGATAGATAGATATATATAATCTTTAAATGTAACGTTAACATGACCTTAATTTGAACGTAGCCTTTGCAAAAAATGTAAAACAAAACAGAAATAAATAAATGAGTAGTCTTTCCGGTGTGGACTAGCAGGCGCAGTGTTGTTTAGTTGAGTAGTCTGGCCCACCCCTAACAACCACTATAGTTAACTCTGTCTGTTTGATCTGGTTGTGTCTCCCGTCACACTGAAGCTGAATCTGGAGCCAGCAGGAAAGAGAACACCTGCTCTGTTGCACTCACCTTCTTTCTGGAGCCGCTCTCCTGGGGAAGCTCCTTGTCCTTCTTGCGTCTGGCTCCGTCTTCCAGAGACAGGCTCTTCTTCTTACTGGGAGGCGGCTCATCCGTCAGCTTCCAGCGACTCACCTCCCCATTGTCCATGCGCCTCTTCCCCAAACCATCTCCTTGATCCTGAACATCAGACCTGCATTAGTGTGATGTTTATTACAGTGACGACCACACACAGGACTGCTTCCAGAGCTGAGTCAGGGTCAGGGAGGGCATTTCTAAAGCTGTGGTGAGTACAGGCAGTGACATCATCACGCACACGCAGAGCTTACACCTCAAACCGTAGCATCGAGTCTACACGCTCCTGGTTTAGATCGCTAGAATTACTATTAATACAAATATGGCTTATACGACAACATGTCTCAAGTGGTGAATCAATCCTTGTGAGAGGTGAAAGTGCACTGGCTGCTGCACTGATGTGTGTGAACCGAGCATCTGTGCCTTCACTGCGTGACTGACACAGAATCTCTACTTCTGAACGATACTGAAAGTCTAGCCGTGTCAGCTGTGATGTACGGCGCTCTCGTGCCTACAGCATCTACAGTTCAGACCTCGACAGAAGCTCTTCTCCTGATGACACTGCTTCCTGTCTCTCTCCTTCACTCTACTAATACACCACATGTTACGTGTGCTTTTCCATGTGTTCCCTTTACAGTTAAGTAAGGATGCAACCAGCTGGAAACCGTACCGCTATGGTGTACTTCCATACATTAATAAAGGCACTTCTGCTGGAAAGATGGCATCCCATGCAAAACATGACTGACTGCGTTGTGCTTTCCTACACATTCTTACTGATGCGTAAAACGTTTGATTAAAACTCAAATTTAGAACAAGAAAACATTATCTCGGTCACAAAACTGAATTTGCAGCAATAAAGTGGAATCCAAAGCAGAAAACCAAACGTTTAAACAAGGATGCAGCCAGTCAATGAATGGAGGACTTTCAAACACCGACACTATGTTAAGATTAAGAACTAGTTTGAGCAACTAGCAGTTAGACAAGAGACTTTTCAGACTCGCTACCATTTTGTAACTGACTTTATAAAGTTATGAGCAGTCTTGAAGAAAACAAATGAGGTGACTAACTGTTCTGGCCCACTCTGAACGGGGCAGTGCAGTATCTGTGTGCAGTCTTACCTTACTGGTCTTTCCCTCCTTGTGGCACTTTGGACATTCCCAGCAGTTTGGGATCTCATCATTAATAATGCCTTCAGACTTGCCCATCTGAGGAGAGAGCTCAGCGTGTTATCAGCAGCCGTTAGGAGTTCAGACGCGCTCGCTTTGATCATGTTTAACTCACAAACCTTGAGGCAGCTGGGGTGGATGATCTCGTTGCAGATGGTGCACTCCATGAGCGAGAGGCTGAACTTCTCCTCCTCCGACTCCACCGTGTCCTCCTTCCCTGCTTCACCGCATGCGAAGCACACGGCTGTGTGCGGCAACACCGGCTGAGGAGAGCAGCAGAGTCAGTGAAGCCAGCGCGAGATGCTCTGATCCTAACCGTTACGATGCACTGATCACAGCTGGAGCACAAAACTACTGCGTCCCCCCATCAGCCGCATTCAGAGGTGCTACAATCACCCAGGTCCACCCTGCATTCAGTGCAAATACTCACATGCTCGAATGCTTTCAAACCACAGCAAATACGAACACAAATCTACATACTGAAGGGAACATGTCTGAAATCTCTGAAAGTGTGCAGTGGATGTTAAGATGTCTTCTGCTTGAGTATGAGCATGTGACACAGGTTTGCTTGACTTACTGCAGTGCACTGCCGCAGCAGACAGGACTGCTTCATCCGGCCCGGTCCACCGAACTTCTTCATGTCCTTGCAGAAGTGGCACTCGCCGCACTCGGTCCTCATACACGCCTGACAGCGTCGGCACCGTGTCCGCCGCCGCCGCGCCCCCCCCAGCACCTTACTGCCAGACATCCCCTCTGCATTCAACTGCAGAACAAGCACAAAACACAAGGTGTTCAACTCAGTCCCACACGTCTGCAGAACATGCTCGGCTCTTTTTATCGTCTATAATATCTGACTGACTGGAGTTGCTCTTTTATAAACACAAAAAGCTAACTAAACACTACTAAACAAATGAATGCATACATACATACATACATATACATATATACATATATATATATATATATATGTATATACATTTAAGGCTGTCAAATTAATTAATTGCATCCAAAATAAAAGTTTGTGTTTACATAATATACGTGTGTGTCCTGTGTATGTTTATACACATACATACATGTATATAATTAAGAATCATGAGGTCAAAGGAACTGCCTGAAGAGCTCAGAGACAGAATTGTGGCAAGGCACA
>NW_015644003.1:176171-192035 GCF_001515625.1 Sinocyclocheilus rhinocerous
GTGTGTGTGTGTGTGTGTGTGCGTGCGTGCGTGCGTGTGAGGGAGTCTTCTCTCTCACAAGCACACTTGTATCGAAGACTGCCAGATAACTGAACCGGATGAATGCTACTTTCCAGAAGAAATTTATACTTAATTGTTGTGATATTGCTGTATTCCATACAGAAAAATCTCAGAAAGCTTACTAATATGTGCTTTTAAAGTGCTGGTATGTGCTATTTAGGGGAAAATAAAGTGCAAAGACGTAGCTTTCTGCTCGTGTGCCTGAAACCCTGATAGAGCTGTAGAGAGTGATCATCTCTGTCAGCGCTCACAGTAATCACAGCAGAGCTCTCGGTCTGCACGAAAAACACAAACACGATCTGGCCACCTCTTGAGGATCAGCCCAGAACACAGAGCAATGAGAGCGAAAGAGCTGTGAATAAACAGTGCAAGACGAGCGCATTAGGTCTAAGAGTAATACTGCTAACAGTCTGAGTCCGTCCAGACGGGTTTCTCAGCCAGAGCATGTGAAAGATCCGAGTCCTTCTGAAGGGAGAGTTCAGCGCTGATCACTGATCATGACATTAACATGAGCCCTAGCTGCTTTCCTCATGTACGTGACCCGTCTCACTGTCAATGATTCATGCGCAAGTATTTTCAACCCTGCAATCCTTAATAAAAATGTCAGAACTGGCTCTTCGCTGTGATGTGACACATGAATTAAAAAATATATAATGCTGCGTGTGGATAAATCGATACATTTTACAACTTTGATTACATAGCGACCTTAACTATATCATATGACATGAGTATACGCTAAAAGCTCATGTGGGGTGTTTTTGCCCTCATGTCCTGAAAGTTGGGTTCGTTCTAACAGTTGACATCACACACTGAATGCTCAGATTCTTAAAGGGACAGTTCACACTAAAATGAAAATGTGCTGTTAATTTACTCGCCCACAGGCCGTCCAAGATATAGGAGACGGTTTTCTTCTTCAGTAGAAGAGTAAAGAAGATTTTTAGCTGAAACCGTGATCCTTGGTGATTCAGTAAATGTGAGTCAGCAGCTACCGGCACTTTGAGAATAAAAAAAGCATATGGAGGAACACAACATTAATGCCCGTGGCTCCTGATGCTAATATAGAGGTCTTATGAAGCGAAACGATCGGTCTGTGCAAGAAACTACAAGTTACTCAATCAGAACTCACTTTGGGATGCCGGAGACTGGAAATGAGCGGAAACAGAGGCGTATCTGATCTGGTGATGAATGAACCGATTCAGCTCCAGTTCCTCCACAGACACTGAACGGAGCAAACGCTTCAACTCGGACTGAACACCGTCAACCCAGCACTTGAATGAAGGGCCAAATGAAGGTTTTTATGCTTTCTCATGGTTTATGTATAAAGGTGAGCTGATGAAGACTAGTTTACTCACTTTATATGCTTTTGACACGTAAACCATCAGCGTTTCACATCATTATTGAGTGCTAATAATAACAACACCAGCTGGCCTTCACTGAGCTCAATTCCTCTGAATTCACCATCACTGACACAAAACACCACTGTTTCTGCACACAAGTACTGTGGTAACACCAGTTACTACTCATGGTGCTTTTAAGGGACATCCAGAAACGGTAATAGCTGCAGTGTTTTGGTGGTTTGCCATGTTATTGCCTGAAGGGTTACACCCCCACACACAGTGTCAGGTCAGACGTGGGCCTAAAATCTACAAAAAACTACAGCAGGATCGAGTGAGAAAGGGCTTCAGAGAAGACCGAGCAAGCCTGCGGGGCTTTACCATGTTTACATGTGTTGTGTATCTACAGCTAACCAGCAGCAGTTAGTCGCCTCAGCTCCACAGAAACTCGTGCCTTCACAGAAAAGCAGCCCAGACTGTCTGCATCTGAACCGGAGCCCAACGCGCAGCGATGAAGCAGCGGAAGCGCCGCAGAGCCGCCGGAAGCAGCGGAGCAGCAGCTAGCATGGGCTAGCAGGGTTAGCAGCACTTAGCAGGGCTTCACGAACCACCCTGATCTGGCGAAGCTTAGCGCACACAGTCACAGACACACGACTCACCTGCTCGCGTGGAGTCGCATACTCCTTGATCGAGCATTAGATTGATGTTTTCTTGCGATAGATGGACACAATGAGAGAGAGCGCTTCCTTGTTTCTCCGCTCGGCTTTCCTGCTGTTCTCACAGGTTTACATGAGTGACTCGTTTAAACACCAATCACCGACACCAGCATCCATGATCACATCCACAGCGCGTCTGATCGAGATCTGCTCCTCAAATATAACGATCACACGAGCTCTCCTGATGCTCCACGCGTCCAGAAGATCCTCATCTGTGGTCCTGAGGCCAGTATCCAGCGCTTATGATTCCCACACGGTCCGCTGAACTGAAAGAGAGAACAGCGTAAACGGATAAACGTGCCTTTTGTTCGCTCTTTCCTATTGTGCTCCTGCTGTGCGTGAATGGATATTAAATCTGTCTCCTACTGTCCCAGTGAGTCCAGACCAGCTCGCTCAGCATCCTGACGCCATCACACTCTGCTCCTGCTCCACAAAATCAAATAAATAAATAACTATGGTAAATAAAAAAAATATGGAGAGTAAAAAAAACAAAACACAACACGAACGCTCCTCCAGGTCTGTTCGTCACAACCGAAAGGCATCATGGGAAATGTGGTCTATTAGTGCCCTACCCAAAACATTCCTGTTATTTATATTGCTGATTTTTTTTTTTTACAGCACAATGCTTCAGATGTCATATCAGTAAAAAAAAAATGAATAAATAATAATAATAGTGTTTTTAAATCCATACATAACACAACAATGATAATAATAATAAAAATAATAATAAAAGCCAGGCTAAAGTGGTTCGCCCGTCTCGGCTGGTTTGAGCTGGTCTGGAAGCAGCTGCTAGAATGGAGTTTGAGTGTGAAGAGAGTCAGATGTGTGACTGTGCGGCTAGCATTAGCAGCTAACACACACACACACACACACACACACACACACACACAGGCTCCCTCTGCTGCTGCTGTAAAACACATCGCGCATCCGCTCAGCTACCTGATAAACACTCATCAGCGGCGTCAGATCAGGGCTAGATTGGCTTCGGCTGGTTCTCAGCACAGAACTGAGTGAAGATGATCAAGCTTTTCTCGCTGAAGCAGCAGAAGAAGGACGAGGAGTCTGCCGGAGGAACGAGAGCTGGAGCCGGCGGAAAGAAGGCGAGCGCGGCCCCGCTGCGGATACAGAAGGGGACTTATCACACACACACACACACACACACACACGGAGATAGAGAGAGATTCAGCTCAGATTCGGCTCCGGTTCAGTCCGGCTCGTTTAAAGACAGGTTTCCTCACGCTGCCGAGCGACATTAGCGTTAGCCTCCGCGCTAACATGTAGCGCACTCTCCAGTCGGTCTGCGCTGTTTTATTGATATTTACTCGGTGTTTGGACACTTCAGAGGCGCCACAGAGAGTGAAGCTCATGTCTAAAGTCACACAGCACGGCAGAAACACTCGTTCTCCGCCAGAGCAAACTCCCTCTCAGTCACAACATTGAGGCCTGCTCCGTTAGCGAGCGTTAGCCTCATCACGAGCCGCACAGATGCAGAAGCCTCGGCCTGTCTGACCGTAAACCCATCTATCTGCTGCTTTCACATCATCTCTCTGATCCTGCGGGACAGTTCAGGCTGTCACAGAAATCAGGAGGTGACTGCAGTAAACCTGGAGACACTCGTGATTAAACACATCGCCGTCATAAACCACTCAAACGATTAAAGGGGTCATATGATGCGATTTCATTTTTTCCTTTCTTTCGAGGGATGGTTGAGCCAAATGACCCTTCTCTCATCTTTTACTCGCGCTTTTCTGTCCCTCCATTCAAAGTTCACTCCACCAAAGCTTCGATGCCTCAAAAGCGACAGGTTAAAGTCTTTCTGAAATGCATCCATATGAAGAGGGTGGTTTTCTGAAGACACACGAGTGCTTTAAATGATCGACAGGTTTCATTTAGGCTTTTATTCACACATAAACATTGAGCTCATCGTGCATGCTCAACAGAAGTTCAGTCGTGCGAGAACCAATCCTGTCAATGAGCATCCATCAGTTTATTAGTGAATAAGCCTAAATCTGTTGGTATGAAGCGATCGTGTCTCTTCAGAAGACTTGGATTATTCGTGTGGAGAACTGACTGGAGGGACAGAGTTTCAGGAGCTCAGAAGCCCTTCAGACACTGGGGCTAAACTCGTGGGATTGACCCTCAGACTCTACAGTGTGAGCGCCGCCGAGGTCAAGGACTGCATGGCTTAGTTTAGAAGTCAATTAGACTCTGAATTGACTATATATTTATGAAAGTTATGGAAAGCCCAATGGTGTCATCATTCAGCTGGGTTCAGTTCGGATACGGCTGCACGTATTATCATCGTCCTGATATTTGCCTGTGGGGCGTTATTTATCCTGAAAACGGTTCATTTTAAGTAGGTATTTGCATTATTGCATTAGTAATGAGCCTCCACAAGCATTGACGGCTGCGGTTGCCAGATGTCAAGACCTTAAAAAGTCCATTCATTTAAAGACATTAAGACCCGTCCTGTAAAGGCGTTACAATGTCTTCATCTGTGTTTTGTAGATGAATGAAAGTGTAGAGCTAACGGCGAGGAAAGCCTGTGTTAGGTCACCTGCGTCTCCCCAAAGAGTTGCATTTGAACACAAAGACCGTCATGCAAACGAATGATGAATCGAAATAAAACTAAATCAACAATATGGCCTGGTGTGATGATCAAAAGACAAAGACTGCGAATGACTGAGAGTGATTGCACTTCTGCAGATGAAAACTATAAAAAGGTCTTAGCCAATCTCCCACACTGATGACGTGAGCAATAATGCCTCCGTCCACCAAGACTGAACGAAAGACCAGGCTGGAGCCCTTCAGAATTCATAGTGAGTGGTTTGTCAGTGTGTAATGCAGGTGTTGTTTTTCTGTGACAGACATCAATGAGCTGAACCTGCCAAAGACGTGTGAGATGGTGTTCCCCGACCAGGACGACCTGCTCAGCTTCAAGCTCATCATCTCCCCAGACGAGGTCTGCTCTTGTGTGATCGATGGATTCTCATGATGAAGTGTAGTGTTTGTCAGCTTGTGGAACTGTGACACGCAGCTGCAGAATCATGCAAATGTGATTCGAATGCTGTCTCACTCACGATACATCGCGCAAGCGTTTATAATTTCTGTGTTGTTCTTTTGCAGGGTTTCTATAAAGGTGGGAAATTTGTCTTCAGTTTTAAGGTAAACCGCACCTCGAGCAGCGTGAACACTGGCCTGTAGACCCACGACAGGTCAGACACTGACACCAGGCTGCTGCCTGCTCTAGTAGAGTCCATTACTAATGCAGTGCTTACTCATTTCCAGCTAGGTTTGTGTTTAGGCCTTCAAATGTGCACACAAATAAAAGCCAGGACGTACAGAGCACGGCAGAAAGGGATTTAATTTCATCATTTGACCATGTTTTCACACGTGTCCCGGTTCTGAAGCAAGAGTTACGATGATTTAATATTATATATTAGATGAGAAGAACGAAGAGTTGATCTAATAAGCATCGTGATGTAAACATGAAGAGTGTGCAGGTTTGTCTTCACCTACTGTCAGTGTCACCAGATTCAGCACCAGTCTGACTCTGAAAACACTTTCAGCCATGAATGATCAAACAGAGAGATCGCTGTGGAGTTGTACGTCTTTGTACAACAGGCTTAAAACAAGAAGGATGCTAAAGATGCACAGGACTTTTCCTGTCATGAATGTTAAAGACCTTTTAAATATAATCAACAGTTTGACTCCTCGTGTCATGACCCATTGAAATGTCAATCTGTAATGCCAGAATAACTTGATCATCTGTTTCTTTATTTCTTGACTTGTCATTTACAGATTTGAAATCTGACACGTTTGGTCACCTCCGT
Organism: Sinocyclocheilus rhinocerous; assembly: GCF_001515625.1. Classification (NCBI taxonomy): domain Eukaryota; kingdom Metazoa; phylum Chordata; class Actinopteri; order Cypriniformes; family Cyprinidae; genus Sinocyclocheilus; species Sinocyclocheilus rhinocerous. The sequence goes on from NW_015644003.1 coordinate 182,115, forward strand.
GTTTTTATGGCATTATATTTGCTTTAGAGTACGACACTGATCTCTTCTTGAAAAGCTAGTGAGACGATCATTGAACAGTGACTACAGGTCAGGTGTTGTTTTGGTTTTCAGGTAGGACAGGGATACCCTCACGACCCTCCGAAAGTAAAATGTGAAACGATGGTCTATCACCCCAACATTGACCTCGAAGGCAACGTCTGTCTAAATATTCTGAGGTATTGCATGCGCTCTTACAGTTATTCCCACGTCCATCATCGTATACCAGCTAACCTGAGCGCGCTCGTTCTCATTGCATTATGTGTTATATTTCAGAGAAGACTGGAAGCCAGTGCTGACGATTAACTCCATCATATACGGACTGCAGTATCTGTTCCTGGTAAGTTCAGCTTTGTGAGTCTCACAGGTCACCAATGACTGTGAATCACGGCCCTTTGTCTTGTTCTGTGTCCCTGCTGCAGGAGCCCAACCCTGAAGACCCCCTGAACAAAGAGGCGGCGGAGGTGGGCAGACCCGTATGACAGAGACACTTTCAGATCAGTACACTTGTTTTCCATTTCAAAGGCTTGAGGACTGAATTCGTTTGGGCTTCGGCAACGGTGAACCTGCCTCCAGTCACACGCATTCAACTCTGTTAAGTAGTCACTCATTTTTACGTTTGCAGAAAGAGAAGTGTATAGCATCTCATTCTACCAGTGCTGCCAAATTGATACCCCGTTGAAGCTTGAGGCCGGTTAACACGAGATCGGCAGGATCCGTCTGCTAACTGGGCTGTTGTGAGCTTGGGAGACCTGCGATGTTTTGCTCTAGTTTTCCTGGGTGGGATGGGTGGGATGGGATTTTCCTGAGGAGGATCGTCGTAGGGTTAGGAAGGGTTGCGTACAATGTTACAATTTTGTTGTGTATATTAAAAAATCCCAGTTGTTCATGATGACTGCAATATGAATTATGTTAAATAAAATATTGACTTGAATGCCTACATTTTAAGATTAGTGTAAACTACAACAGCAGATTGTCTTTAAAGAAACAGCAACAATAAAAGTGTTTTATCTGACCTGGACGATGATGTGCCTCTGCGTCAGCACACTTGCACTGAACCAGATGAAACGGGAAGAATCAGACACGCTCATCAGCTGTAAGCTGGGTTTACACTGGAAGAAAAATGATTGCTTATTGCTTATCCAACTCACGTCAGTTTAACTGGGACTATGCTAGCACAAGCCACTGCAGGCTACACAGAAAAGATCCTCTGCCGTGTGAACAAAGCCTTTGATATCTGGGCCATTTTCTGGAAAGTTTCAGATTGTCTTTTACTGCTGTAAGAGCAGCTCGGGGTGTGATGGCAGAAAGAGGGGACCGTGACATTACACACCCCCCGAACCCTTTGAGATAGTCGCATAATCTACAACTGTTTTTGTCCTTCAGCTCAGCTGCCAGAAGATAGCACGCACAGGATTGTGGGATATCATCAGCTGCTTTCAGAAACCCATCAGAGGACCTCAGCACTGGGTTTGGATGGGCCACTGGATGCTGCCTTTCAGATTTCAGATGAATAAAAGAATAAACGGTGCTGAAATCTGCAAGAGCACTGCCGTTTCACAGTGCCTTCATTGCAGATGGTTTTAGTCAAAGCAAGCTGGTGTCTGGGCTAGTGTACAAACATTTGAACAGTCAGTGTATCGGTTTTGAATTGAACTATGGAATGTTTATTATATGTGTGTGTGTGTGTCTGTGTGAGAGAGCGTGTGTGTTGTGTGTGTGAGTGAGAGAGTGTGAGTGAGTGTGTGTGTGTGAGAGAGAGAATGACTCATTGGTGATTTGGACTGATCTGATTGCAGCATGTGAATGATCCAGAGTCAAACCACTCAGTCGGTTCTTGTCTGACTCTCAGTGATCCAGGAGCAGGGAGTAAGGTGATCCCAGAGCTCAAGTGCGCTGCTAATAATTCATAGGCTCTGTCCCAAATGGCAGTGGAGTCCAGAAGACCGTAGGGTGTCCCGTTTGTTTCAGAAGGGTGCTAAGCAGTGCTGTCTCTGTGGTCACTATGTGCACTTCTGAAGCCGCATTGAGACGAGCTCCTGACGGTCAAAGCACCACTAAACCTCGGCATCACACAGGTGCAACGGTTCTGGAGAAAAACAGGCACATGTGTGCAGATAAAAGTTCAACTTTAAAAGAAACATGTCCGTGTTATTTTCTCCATCCCACTTCCTGCATCTGGTGTTTTTAAATGCGTTCTGTGTGAACGGTCCCTTACGCTGTCATTTGGGACATTGTCAGAGTAACAGCAGACTTCAAGCTGTATTCCGTCCAAACATGTCTCGTTGTGAGATGCAGGTGACTGTTCTCTCTCTCTCTCTGTTATGAAAGTGCACCGCTTGTACAGTAACCACAAGCACATCACCTATCATCCGCGCATCTATCTGACCTTTGCATTACTGGTTCTTTACAACATTTGAAGATTTACCTGTTTTAATGTTTGGTTTATTTTTGAAAGATGAAACGCATATTAGCAATTAACAATTATTATTCTATGGAAATTCTTTTTGCATAACCTTTACCAATTGTTTTCATATTTTACAAGGAACTATGTCATTACTTCTTATCATTCAATTTAATGAAGAAAAAGAATGCCTTAATTCTCTGTAATTTGATAGAAAATCTTAAACTCACTGAAAAGCCCTTACCTTACGTTGTGATGCTTGTCTGTTGTCTGATCAAGAAACGAAGCGTTTTGTACCAGGCCAGTTATTTTAATATAAGTTTATATTGTTCAGTGAAGCTCTTGGAAAAAGACAGGGCCCAGGCAGGGATGACTGCGTGGCCTAAAAGTGTTGTCTCTTGTGTGCTGGGGGCTTATATAATACATATAACCAAACAAATATAATCATTATTAAAGACAAGTGAAGAGGCAATAAAATAAGTACTAATAAACAAATTGCAAGCATCAGCACAAATAAAGAAATAGAACAAAGATACAAATTAAACACTGCTTTAAGTATTTTAGGTTTGTAGGTGTTCAAGTATTTTGAATAATTGAATAATCAAATGTAAAATAACACTGCATAATCGTCAGTGTATAAATGAATTATAGATGAATCCTTGTTATATCTAAAAAGTGTATTTTTATTTTCTTGGATTAGCATTCAGGACAGCAGCTGGTAAGTGATGGATGCAGTGTAATGATGCACATCAGACTCTTTACGTTCACTGAAGACATGACCTGCTGTTTTCGACGGTACTCACTAAGATTGTAGGGCGAAAGGGAGCTCAGTGCTGTGTTATCTGAGACACAGAAAACAGTTCTTGCGCTTGCATTTGTTTAAATCGCTTGAATGTTTAAATCGGCAAGGCTTAAAATGCTACACTTTATGGATTTATCACTGGCCCGATCGAGACAACGCTGTCATCTGTGCCGAGCATCCTTCAGGCTGGCCCCGGGCCCCGGGCCCCGGAAATATAATGACCCACGGTCATTAACCTCAAAGATAGTGAAGTAACTGAGCTGGCTAAGGCTTTCTCAACAAACAAACTAAATAAATAAAAAGGAAAGGAGGGGGTTGGGAAGAAAACAAAAAAGAAAAAGAAATGGAAGTCAACTGAATATGCAACACATCTGTGTTCGGCTGTTACGTGGTGTGATTGGGTGGAGATAATCAGATAAATGATCTCTACATCAATAACTACAGCTGTAGGGAGCAGCTTCTGGTTTGGCGGGTTAGCATCAACTGTGCTGAGACTGGAGAGGATGGATGCAGGTAGTATGGATGATGAAGATGATTCTTCAATAATTACAGCTGTATCGAGCAGGGGCGGAGTCTGTCGGTGACGCTCAGAAGCCGCGTGCGTCATGACGCCACGGGTGGGCGGGGCTCTGACGTCAGCGCGTGATCTCGTTCCACGGGCGGGAGTTCCGCGCGGCCTTTTCCTCGCGACAGCGGCTAACCGCGAGAACTGCTCGACTTCGGTGTTAGGCGTGGACGCGATTCTGAGTCTACACGACCGATCCACTCGTTCCTGTCTCCTGTCACCGCGGATCTCGTCGCGTTAGCGCGTCAGGATGGAGCTGATCACAATCCTCGAGAAAACCGTGTCTCCAGGTAACGTTACGCGCGCCTCACACGGAGCCTCATGCCGCTTCTCTCGCTGTGATCGACACTGAGCGGGCGGCGGGCGGCTAGCGCAGCGAAGGCCCCGCGACGCGTCTCACATGTGGTGTGAACGGCTGCACAGACACGCTGCGATGCGTTTTAATTCTTCACACTGTCTACACCAGCCTTCAGAGTGTCGCGCGAGCATGCGTCGCGTGTGCCGGCCTGTGCGGCGACGAGTCTCGGATAACGTGATCAGGATGACAGAAAGCTCTCGGTCCTGCTTCCGTACATGATCTCCGGTGGTTTGCTTGGTCGCGCGCGCGGCTAGAGTCGCTGTAAACTTATTAGCAGGTTAGCATGCTAGTCAGGAAGTGGCTGGGTGTTAGCATGGCTAGCACGCAGTCATCCTGTGCTGTGTGCTTCGCAAAGTTTCGGAGTTTGCGGCTGATTGCAGTGTTCAGGAAGTCTTCGGCTCGCTGACGCATGTGAGACGCGAGCGCGGGAGTCGCGTGGAGCCGCGTTTGGCGGGAGAGGAAGGCCGTGTCGTTTGCTCTCGCTCAGAAGTGTTCATTCATGGCTGTGATTGATTTTCAGATCGGAATGAGCTGGAGGCGGCGCAGAAGTTTCTGGAGCAGGCGGCCATCGAGAACCTGGTGATGAAACCACTCCTCAGTCTGCACATGTCTGCTCTTAATTTCGCAGTAACTGTGGCCTTTCACTTTCTCCCTCTTACCCTGACTGTCCAAACTCAAACTCCGCTGTCTAGTCAGTGTAGATGAGGAGCCAGCTCCTGTCTGTGGGCCGGTGGGGCTTGTTGTAGATTGGGACGCATTGGTCCAGAACTGCACCAGCCTCCCGGTCCTTTCCAGCGAGCTGCATGAGAGCTCAAGGAGTGGCACATCTGAATGCTAGCCAAGCGCTTTCACCCTTTTTGCATGCTGCACCTATTTGTAGTTTTGCGGAGGTGAAGTTAGAGAGGAACATCATCTGATGTTTCCAGATCTGTATGTCCAGTTATCACAACAGGCTCATTTAAATCCCCCGTCTTGGTTCGTTTCAGCCGACCTTCCTGGTGGAGCTGTCCAAGGTGTTGGCTAACCCCGGGAACACGCAGGTGGCACGAGTCGCCGCCGGGCTACAGGTCAAGAACTCCCTGACCTCGAAGGACCCGGATGTGAAGACGCAGCACCAGCAGAGATGGCTGGCCATCGACACCAGCGCCCGCCGGGAGATCAAAAACTACGTGAGCACACCCTTCTGTCCGTGTGTTTGCTGCATGTCTGTGTGTGGCGTTGTGAACGGCAGGTTCATCTGGTAGGTAATTCAGGTGCAGAGACCTGCACGCTAACCGTGACCTCAGACCAGCAGCAGGGTTGCTGCACAGTTCAGAAATCAAAGGCAAGGGTTTTTAAGATCTTAACTTACAGATTTATACTCTATATCTATTCTAGAACAAAATACACAGGGTTTCAGCAAGTTTAAAAGTGTAGTTTCACTCAGTGCGAGTTAATGAACACATTTAATCATGAATATTAGCCATCTTAAAATCGTTAAATATAACAATGCTAATATTTCCATATAATGTAACTGCTTATTGAAGATTGTGATGTAACTGATTAATTGCACCTATCATAGAAATTCTGATCATTGATATGTTGGTGCATTGAATCCTCATGTTAATGTGGAATGAACATAAAGGCAGTACACTGAGAAATCAAGGCCTGTATCGCCAATACAGAGACATTTGTTTTTAATTGCTCAGATTAGAGCCTTAAACATTATATTTGAACATGTCACTGGCTTTATTAACATGGCCAGTCGCAGCGGCTGTGTGTAAGTTACAGCCTAGTCTTGACGTAAAGGGGCATTAAGTCACATCTTGCACACGAAATATTTTGGCGTTGCACCATTTAACTTAGCTGAAGCCTAACTCTAACTTGTATAAACTCAATATTTACAGAAGTCTCCGAGCAGTAGTAACGGTTGGAATAAAATAGCAGATTGATTGAATTTAATTCCTTTAGACATATGTTCACTTTTACACTCGTTTACGTTTTAACAGTAAGAACATTGAGTTTAGTGGCTTATCAACACAAACCCAATCTAAAAAACACACTTCTCTGTGCTTATCAAGTAAAATCATAAAATAATAATGCTGCTTTTTTTAAAGGTTTTTATTGATCCCTATTGAAATAGTTTCTTAATGTCATTTATTTATATATATATATATATATTCGACACCAGCGCCCGCCGGGAGATCAAAAACTACGTGAGCACACCCTTCTGTCCGTGTGTTTGCTGCATGTCTGTGTGTGGCGTTGTGAACGGCAGGTTCATCTGGTAGGTAATTCAGGTGCAGAGACCTGCACGCTAACCGTGACCTCAGACCAGCAGCAGGGTTGCTGCACAGTTCAGAAATCAAAGGCAAGGGTTTTTAAGATCTTAACTTACAGATTTATACTCTATATCTATTCTAGAACAAAATACACAGGGTTTCAGCAAGTTTAAAAGTGTAGTTTCACTCAGTGCGAGTTAATGAACACATTTAATCATGAATATTAGCCATCTTAAAATCGTTAAATATAACAATGCTAATATTTCCATATAATGTAACTGCTTATTGAAGATTGTGATGTAACTGATTAATTGCACCTATCATAGAAATTCTGATCATTGATATGTTGGTGCATTGAATCCTCATGTTAATGTGGAATGAACATAAAGGCAGTACACTGAGAAATCAAGGCCTGTATCGCCAATACAGAGACATTTGTTTTTAATTGCTCAGATTAGAGCCTTAAACATTATATTTGAACATGTCACTGGCTTTATTAACATGGCCAGTCGCAGCGGCTGTGTGTAAGTTACAGCCTAGTCTTGACGTAAAGGGGCATTAAGTCACATCTTGCACACGAAATATTTTGGCGTTGCACCATTTAACTTAGCTGAAGCCTAACTCTAACTTGTATAAACTCAATATTTACAGAAGTCTCCGAGCAGTAGTAACGGTTGGAATAAAATAGCAGATTGATTGAATTTAATTCCTTTAGACATATGTTCACTTTTACACTCGTTTACGTTTTAACAGTAAGAACATTGAGTTTAGTGGCTTATCAACACAAACCCAATCTAAAAAACACACTTCTCTGTGCTTATCAAGTAAAATCATAAAATAATAATGCTGCTTTTTTTAAAGGTTTTTATTGATCCCTATTGAAATAGTTTCTTAATGTCATTTATTTATATATATATATATATATGTGTGTGTGTTCATACATAAGGAATATCTGTACCATTTCATGATCTAGTATTGTATTTCACTGGAAACTTATTTTTACTGTTAGTCATGTGAGGCAAAAGTATTTGAAGGCTGCTGTTTGATCACTGAGTGTAAACGTCATATTTGATTAAGAATTACTTTACAAAGAGCTTATAATGTACTGCCTTCATTCTGCCTTAACAACAAAGGGTGCAACTGAATAGAGTACAGACTTAACAGCTAGCTAGTAGTTACTAAGCCTTTAGTGTGGTTCCAATTTAAGAGCCTACAAACGGCTGGTGCGACCGGACCAGGTGATCTTTGTCTCACATCATGGCACTGTTGAGAAAAACAATAATATCCACATGCTCAGGAACACGCACCGACACAGGTGTTCCAGAGACACAGAGATAACGGTGTGCTGAGCAGAGTTTCTTCCAGCGCTTTGTGTTTGCTGTTCTTAAAGCACTCTCCCTCAAGACAATGTAAAGGAAGCACATGTCTGAAGATCATCTCACTGTCGGATCAGCTCTGTTCTCTGTCTCTCCTCAGTCACTGCTGTCTGGATTGCATCTGATTCTCATTGTAGTGGTGATATGATGAGAACTCAGTTTGACTGATTCATTTGATCAGCAGTAATTCAGTTTTGTAAGATCAGTTTGATCAAAGTAATTCTAAGCTTCACAAGGAAGACTAGGACATTCTGTGAACTCGCTCCACAACGCCACCCAGTGCATTCAGTTATAACTGACTGTTAGTTTGCTGCTTAAGATTCATCATGGATTCCCTGCATTTACGGCCAGCAAAGCAGCACGTAGTAAAAATCAAATAGTGTTTTTACTTTTCGAGTAATAATTACAGATCGAGTATTCAGCTATTTGTGCACACCCCTGGCTCTAGCCGATGCACTTCATTTGTTCTGAGTCTGTAGCGCTCATTAGATGATCTCTGAAGGGTTTCCAGTAGGGGTGTCTGAATCTGTGCTTTGTGAATGAGTGCGGTGTGCTCTCTCTGTCTGTGCAGGTGCTGCAGACTCTGGGAACAGAGACCTATCGGCCCAGCTCGGCCTCTCAGTGTGTGGCTGGCATCGCCTGCGCCGAGATCCCTGTCAATCAGTGGCCCGAGCTCATCCCTCAGCTGGTGGCCAACGTGACGGACCCCAGCAGCACAGAGCACATGAAGGAGTCCACGCTGGAGGCCATCGGATACATCTGCCAGGACATCGTGAGTCCCGTCCAGCACGCACTTAGGGCTGTCGCGATAACCGCAGTATCACCGCACTATTGACGAGCCAACCGCAGCAGCCGCAATATTTGCCTGTTTTCTTTTTTCATAAGATTACACCCTTCTCGTGTTACACTCCATGCATGTGTACTGAATATTAAATAAGTTAGTAATGATTACATAATGTGTACCATGCTGATTAATACTGAGGCTCAATAGAGTTAAAATGATTTCAACAGCGTGTTTCATTACGTCTCTCTTTGAATGAATCTGCGTTTTTGAACTTGTTGAATGAACGGTTTAAAGACTCGCTCCCTTGCTTGTGGTGCAACAATCTAACTGCACTGACCTACAGCCCGTCTAGAGCGCGCAGGTCTCTTGTCCAGTCAGATTCGAGGATCAGCACTAACTCTTATACACACAGGCTAACAATTAATGGACGCTTTTCACAAGACACTGGTGACGCGTTTCAACGGTCTTCAGCATCAAAGTTTTTTCTGTTTTCATTTAAAAAAAAAAATTTATGTACATTTAAAACACTTTTTTATATTACCTTTGCATCAAAATACGAAACAGCTAGTTAATGCTAATGCGAAGGTGTTTGACGGTAAATTTGGCCTCGTTCTCTCTTGACTGCCGTTATCAGGCTCTCTCTATTTATTTCCTTTTTTTGAAAGTCATGAAAACACGATCATGGAGTTTTTTTTTTTTTGCTATTTGAGCCAATGGGAATGCAAAAAAAATATTTGTGGTACTCTCCCATTCGCTGTTATAGAAGTTTACCCAACTATGACGATTTCTGCTACTGAGAAACCCAGAAATGTCAGGTTTATGTTCTGGTATTTTGATATTCTCTTCTGTTTATTTAACTTCCTGTATCAACGCCCTATTTAGTTTTGGTTTCATTGGTTTCTGAATATGACCTCGTTACATTGTAACACATACACAAACATTTTATATATATATATATATATATGGTGATATTACCGCATATCGCACTGAGCCACTCAAAAAGCCACTCACCTCGACTGGCCTACACTCACTCCCTGCTGTGTGTTTGATGTCATCTGTTTGATTTACCCTGCAAACGGTTTGTCAGGACCCCGAGCACCTTCAGGACAACGCCAACCAGATCCTGACGGCCATCATCCAGGGCATGAGGAAGGAGGAGCCCAGCAACAACGTCAAGCTCGCCGCCACCAACGCGCTCCTCAACTCGCTGGAGTTCACCAAAGCCAACTTCGACAAGGAGGTACTGCCGCGTCCTCACTTATGATTACAGGGCTTCTGCAGTTCAGCCGTTCGGTCTCACGCTCTCTCTCTCTCTCTCTCTCTCTCTCTCTCTCT
>NW_015644003.1:192576-222308 GCF_001515625.1 Sinocyclocheilus rhinocerous
ACACTTTTTTATATTACCTTTGCATCAAAATACAAAACAGCTAGTTAATGCTAATGCGAAGGTGTGTGACGGTAAATTTGGCCTCGTTCTCTCTTGACTGCCGTTATCAGGCTCTCTCTATTTATTTCCTTTTTTTGAAAGTCATGAAAACACGATCATGGAGTTTTTTTTTTTTTGCTATTTGAGCCAATGGGAATGCAAAAAAAATATTTGTGGTACTCTCCCATTCGCTGTTATAGAAGTTTACCCAACTATGACGATTTCTGCTACTGAGAAACCCAGAAATGTCAGGTTTATGTTCTGGTATTTTGATATTCTCTTCTGTTTATTTAACTTCCTGTATCAACGCCCTATTTAGTTTTGGTTTCATTGGTTTCTGAATATGACCTCGTTACATTGTAACACATACACAAACATTTTATATATATATATATATGTTTGCTGTAAGTTCTCAGACGAGCCTCAGTTCAACATCCTCAACAACAAAGTGTTCTGTACCACACGATGGCCATGTAGACGCCTCCGAGTTTCCCTCACAGAAGATCATTCCTGAAGTTGAGATGATTGGTGTTAGTGATGTGGCAGTTTAATCCATTTTGTGTTGGACTGAAGTATTAGGCCAGCGATTCATTATCCAGATGTTTTAAAGGGATAGTTCACCCAAAAATGAAAATTGACATTTACTCAGCCTCAAAAAGAAACCAAAATTTCCGAAAGGAGACATTTTATAGATTAGTATGGGGAAAAATACTATGGAAGTCAGTGTGGACCAGCAACTGTCTGGTTACCCACATTCTTCAAAATATCATCTTTTGTGTTTTCAACAGAAGAAACTCATAATGTAAATGGCAGGTGTCATTTTGGGCTGAACTCTCCCTTTAAACCGAAGCTGTCTTTAGCACATGTAATGTATGGGGTCCTGTAGAAATGGCTGATCTCTGGTACAGTGGATGGATGTGCTCTCACCTGCTGCTCTGTGTTCAGATCACAATAGAGGCCATGAAGAGTGACATCGATGAAGTGGCCTTACAGGGAATCGAGTTCTGGTCCAACGTCTGCGACGAGGAGATGGATCTGGCCATTGAGGCCACTGAGGTGAAGCATGATGCCGGCGTTATGCCATCTCCAGTCTGCTGCTCCGCAAACGCTCTCGTTCCTGATCAGTTGTTGATGTTGTGTGTCCTCAGGCCTCTGAACAGGGCCGTCCTCCAGAGCACACCAGCAAGTTTTACGCTAAAGGAGCTCTGCAGTACCTGGTGCCCATCCTGACACAGACGCTCACCAAACAGGTAAAGCTGGTCTCTGGCTGCTGTAGGGCGGTTTTTGAAGCTCATTTCCAGCCATACATCATGTGTGTGTGCAGAAACTCCCCTCTGGGTTAATGAGCTTATTGAAGCAAAGTGAAGTGATCACTGGCTCTCACGCTGTGGAACAAGACCTTGATTCTCTCATTCACAAACCACAGAAACTAGTCATTTTAGACAAGTTAAAACAATTTAGCTGTTCAAACAGTGTGACTACAGAAGTTGTAGTAGTATCAGTTATTAATGAGTGACAAATCAAAGATAAGACAGCCTGTACAGGCGCAGGCAGAGCCAGCAAATCAAGGGGAAATTGGCCTTCAGGTGCAACAAGCAGCTCGGTGACTGTATTCTCAATATATCACATCCACAAGGGCGTTATTGCTAATAGAAAGCTGCTTCTACATATATTTCACTTTTTCACTATAAGTTTTGTTAAATCCCTGAACTGACTTTTCTTTAATTTACAGTACCTGAGACTGTTTAATAGTCGGTCTCGAAGGCTACGTTCAGACAGGAAAAAGTTTTTTTATTCATAAATGTGTGAACAGCACAAACCACATGGGATCTGATTTTTAGATTATGATTTGGGCCATATGTGACCCTGGAGCACAAAACCAGTCATAAGGATCAGTTTTTTTTCGAAATTGAGATTTATACATCATCTGAAAGCTGAATAAATGAGCTTTCCATTGATGTATGGTTTGTTAGGATAGGACAATATTTGAAAATCTGGAATCTGAGGGTGCAACAAAATCTAAATATTGAGAAAATCACCTTTAAAGTTGTCCAAATGAAGTTCTTAGCAATGCATATTACTAATCAAAAATTAAGTTTTGATATATTTACGGTAGGAAATTTACAAAATATCTTCATGGAACATGATCTTTACTTAATATCCTAATGATTTTTGGTATAAAAGAAAAATGGATAATTTTGACCCATACAATGTATTGTTGGCTATTGCTACAAATATACCCCAGCGACTTAAGACTGCTTTTGTGCTGCAGGGTCACATATGTGGTACTAAGTCAGATTGGGTCGAGACACTGTTTCTGCTTTCTGAAAACTAAACCTCTCATTTGTGTTGACCAGCAGCTTTTCTTTGAACATGGTCAAGAATGATGAAAATCTGCTGTGTGACTGAAAGACTTGAGGAGTTTTGCTGTTGAGTCTGTCTGAAGGAGAGTGCTGTGTGCAGGATGAGAACGACGACGATGACGACTGGAACCCGTGTAAGGCTGCGGGCGTGTGTCTGATGCTCCTGGCCACGTGCTGCGAGGACGACGTGGTGCCGCATGTGCTGCCCTTCATCAAAGAGCACATCAAGCACCCGGACTGGCGCTACCGCGACGCCTCCGTCATGGCCTTCGGCTCCATCCTGGAGGGCCCCGAGCTCAGCCAGCTCAAGCCGCTGGTCATCCAGGTAAGGGCTGCGCTGGGCTCAGTGAGTAACGTGACTCTGTCTCCTCTTCACTGTCAGGCCAGACGGGCATCAGAATAACCTGCGGAGTGCAGCGTATGAGGCTCTGATGGAGATCGTGAAGAACAGCGCCAAGGACTGCTACCCCGCGGTACAGAAGACCACGCTGGTCATCATGGAGCGACTGCAGCGGGTCCTGCAGATGGAGGTGAACAGATGACGCTCACTGCTTCACAAGGGCACTGTGTGATGACACGCGCTTCAGCGACTGATCGATGCACCAGCTGCTTAGGCGCTATAGCGCTCTGGTGCTGCATAGATGAGCGTCAAAGCCACATTTGCTGTTTGAAGTTCTTAAAATACACTATTTTGAAAGCAGAGTCATTGATTCATATGAAAATAAGTCACAAAGCTTATTGCGATTATCTAATAACGTTTAGTGAAGTTATTCCCGTCAACTCAAAATGGCATAGACTTAAAGATCCATTCTTTGAATTCAAGAATCAGTATCAAAATGAGATTAGATTAAAATGGAGAAATCCGTGTTGATGACCCAGCCCATTCGTTCAGGCTCTTGAAGAACACATGGAGCCGTGCATCAGGACGGCGCTTGTTTTGTTGACTAATTGAACTCGTCTGTCTCTTGTCCAGTCTCACATCCAGAGCACGTCAGACAGGATCCAGTTCAACGACCTGCAGTCCCTGCTGTGTGCCACCCTACAGGTCAGGCCCCTCGCAGCTCTTCTGGCCCTGAGTCGAGTGTGTGTGTGTGTGAGCGCTCTCTCATCCGTGTCGTGTCCCTCCCCAGAACGTGCTGAGGAAGGTGCAGCATCAGGACGCGCTGCAGATCTCAGACGTGGTGATGGCATCTCTGCTGCGCATGTTTCAGAGCACCGCCGGCTCGGGGGGCGTTCAGGAGGACGCTCTCATGGCCGTCAGCACGCTGGTGGAAGGTGAGGGGCTTCAAGTCCACAACACTAGCCACTTACACTTGGTATGAAGCTGCATTATGGCTGTCGTCTGAACACCAAAGCTCATCTTATTACCAGCATTGGCAATGGCACTGCAGTATAAATACAAGACCAGATTCATGTCCTAAAGTAACCCTCTCCCATTTCCAGAAGCCTGTAAAATATGTACGTTTTATGGCTATGACTTTATGATGAAATCATTTTTATAATATTATGCATTATATATTGTATTATTTTATATTAGTAAACTATTATCATAAAAGTATCATCAATGAAGAAAAGTTTGTGTGTGTGTGTATTTAGAGAGATAGACAGAGAAGAGAGAGAAACCGACTGCTAAAAGTGTTTTGATGTGATCTCAAGTGGGCGGCATTAACTCCAGCTGGAAATGTTTTATGATCAGATCACCTGCTTGCTGCCCTCTCACCTAACATGCTTGTGTTATAAGGAAGTGCTTCCTAAAACTATGGATTCAAGTATATCTTCCTTGTACCAACACAATAGATACGCTCAGGACTACAGTAACTCTCACGTGGAGTCATTCAAAATCAAGCATCTTTCAATGTCTGGACAGTGTTTTTTACAGCAGTGAATGTCTACTGAATGAATTAAATCAACTTTTGCCCCTCTTTTTTCCCCATCCAGTTTTGGGCAGTGATTTCTTGAAGTACATGGAAGCCTTCAAGCCTTTCCTGATTATCGGCCTGAAGAATTTCGCGGAGTACCAGGTAATGCTGGGGATAAAGCTGGCGTTTGTTGATGATTGTTCCTCCTGCTGCTCTGAGCTCAGGCAGCTCAGGATTTTACATCATCACAGAGAATCAGAGTCTACTTCACGCGGTGTGTGCCGACCCCACGGTCTCCTGTGGCCACGCTGCACATTGCGGGACTCTACAGCTCATAAACGTATCTAAAAAGAAGAGATGTGCTTCCTCTGAGAGGCTAGTGACACTTGTGCTTGTCTGTGGACTAACTGCACAACCCAAACAATCTGTATATCTACATTACAATAATCTGATTAATGTGTAATTAATATAATGTGTTATTACCCAGTAGTGAATTCTGGTATGGTAGGGTGTATTCAGTTTGCGTGAGCAGTTGTAGTTGTGCTTTCGACAGCTGAAAGAGCTGAGGAATGAGAAACACTGTGTGTGTGTGTGTGCAGGTGTGTCTGGCTGCAGTGGGGCTGGTGTGTGATCTGTGCCGAGCGCTGATGGCCAACATCCTTCCTCACTGTGATGAAATCATGCAGCTGCTGCTGGAGAACCTGGGTGTAAGTAATGACATCAGCGTCTGGTGTGTGTGCGTGTGCGTGTGTGCGCTGCTTGTTTAAATAGCTTTATTTACAAGCTGTCCTGGCCATTAGTTTGTAACGATCAGCCTAATCGGTTGAGTTATGACAAGGGTCGGATTTACCAAAAAACTAAATAAACCGAAACTGTTGTGCATTGCTTCAAGAATAAAATAAACTAGAAATGATCCTAAAATATTTTAATACTTCAGTCTGGATTCAGGTGAGTTGGAGGAGTTAAAACGGGGTCAGATTGCACTGTTATCAGGGGTTAAAAGAACATGGCAATACAACAAAGATAAATAAGAATAGTGCATTTACAATGAACACATTGAACTTAAAACAACACGATAGATAGGTTTGCTCTTTTAATTGCATTTGTGTATAGTATTGTATACTGTGGCATATTAAAATAATATATGCACAGATTAATCATATACAGAATCAACTGTTTCATGCAAAAAGAAAACAAATGAGGGCAGTTATTTTATGTAGGTTGTTTATTTTTCTGAAGCCCTGTAGGTGATCAGTCTGCTTTTGCCTCGTTCTCCCTCTGTAAATGCAGCAGTGTAACTGTATGCACATCTTTTCTTTGTAATCATGTTTTGAATGCATGTCTTTGCAGAACGAGAATGTGCACCGGTCTGTGAAACCTCAGATCCTGTCTGTGTTTGGGGATATTGCTCTTGCCATTGGTGGTGAATTCAAGAAGTACCTGGACATTGTGCTGGACACTCTGCAGCAGGCCTCGCAGGCACAGGTGGACAAGGTAAGCAGCACAGCCCTCTTCCCTGCAGACCACAAGCACCTGTCATAAACTGCAGCATACAGTAGATCAAGCCAGTTCAGTCTGTGGAGAAGTCTTTCTGACTGCACCTGTACAGACATGTATTCGCAGTTTAATAGGGAGCCAGTGCAGTGTTGACAGAACCGGGCTAATATGGTCATACTTCCTGGTTCTAGTAAGAACTCTAGCTGCTGCATTTTGGACCAGCTGGAGTTTGTTTATTAAGCGCGCAGAACAACCACCCAATAAAGCATTACAATAATCTAACCTTGAGGTCATTAAGCCAGGTTAAAGAGATGGGTCTTTAATCTAGATTTAAACTGACAGAGTGTGTCTGCCTCCCGAACAATGTTAGGTAGGTTATTCCAGAGTTTGGGCGCTAAATAGGAAAAGGATCTGCCGCCCGCAGTTGATTTTGATATTCTAGGTATTATCAAATGGCCAGGGTTTTGAGAATGCAGCGGACGTGGAGGACTATAATGTAACAAGAGCTCGTTCAAATACTGAGGTGCTAAACCATTCAGGGCTTTATAAGTAATTAGCAAGATTTTAAAATCTATACGATGTTTAATAGGTAGCCAGTGCAGTGTTGACAGAACCGGGCTAATATGGTCATACTTCCTGGTTCTAGTAAGAACTCTAGCTGCTGCATTTTGGACCAGCTGGAGTTTGTTTATTAAGCGCGCAGAACAACCACCCAATAAAGCATTACAATAATCTAACCTTGAGGTCATTAATGCATGAATTAACATTTCTGCTTTTGACATTGAGAGAATAGGTCGTAATTTAGATATATTTTAGATATATACACCTAGGTTCCTAACTGATGACGAAGAATTGACAGAGCAGCCATCAAGTCTTAGGGAGTGTTCTAGGTTATTACATGCAGAGTTTTTAGGTCCTATAATTAACACCTCTGTTTTTTCAGAATTCAGCAGTAAGAAATTACTCATCATCCAGTTTTTTATATCGACTATGCATTCCGCTAGTTTTTCAAATTGATATGTTTCGCCGGGCTGCGAAGAAATATAGAGCTGAGTATCATCAGCATAACAGTGAAAGCTAACACCGTGTTTCCTGATGATACCGTGTGAACACCAAATTGATTCCTCTTTCACATACACACAAAGTTATGTTAAAATACCCGTTTTGGTAAATATTATAGTAAACACAGTCGGTTATGTCTTAAATGAGCATAAACAGCTGAGAAAGAAACCAGATGTGTGTCAGTATTAGGTCTTAAAGTGACAGCAGCCTATAAATACCTGCTTCTGTCTGCTAATCAAACAAAACCACAGCTTTAACAAACATTAATCTGTATTTAACTTGTGCAGTGAGCACTGTTGTTATTTTACACTTAATTATCACATGTAGCTGTTCATCTATGCTTGTAGTTTGTGTAATTGTTCTTTTTATTACTGACTTTATTAGATAAGTAGTTTTTGCTGTGGTAAAGAAAGTAAAGTACGTTCTTTTTTTTTTGCGGATCCGAAAAATGATCCAATCCAAGACTCAAAATCTGTAATATGATGCGAACCGTGAGTTTTGTGATCCGTTGCACCACTAGTGCAAACAATAAGTTTTCGTGACCATGTGGCACAGCAACGTAACTGCGATATAGATGATAGTCCAAAATCTACTGTAGAGGTCTTCACGGGTCCACTTAGATCCGAAAACCCCAGCGGGTTCGGGTCCAAAACTTCAACGAGTGCCTCGACACGGATCAGGTTCTGTATTAGTTGCCTCGGGTCTGTCATAATTTAAAATAAGTGTGCTTTTTCCAAATGGACCTGATAAGACCTGATCCTTTTAACGTACTCGCACATTGGTGTTAAGTGCATTTTTGAGAAACGCATAGAAAAGGAACATCCGTTTGTAACCTCGCACACAGAAATCATCTGATAGATATGAGATCAGGAAAATCCTCTGGCTTCATTACGCTCATGTTCATGCAGGGCTCTTCTCTTTTGTGTGCAGAGTCCCTTCACTGGAGATGAGGGAAATAGCATTGCAGAGCAGACAACTCTAGTGAATCCATGATTTATTAGGCTATCGTTTTTATTTTGATCAAACTATCACGCTTATTTTTCCAATCCCCTGGTCACAACTGAAAGCCGAACTCAGAAATAACTTGTATCCATCAGGCAGGCAATAATATAAAGTAATAATGAATTAAATGTTAAATAAATCAAAGTACTGGGGAAGCGGCTAAATCAGTCAGCAGGACACCGGGATGTTTCTGTGCACACGTCAATGCCGTTTACATTCAGGTCCAGTCGGGTTAGAAAATAAATGCCCTCGGGTCGGGTACAGATTCCAGGGCCCGAGAACACCTCTAGTCTACTGGTTTATCACCACCCTGATTCCCTGCAGGCCAAGATGTGTGATTCATTGTGTGTGCTGTGCTCAAAGCTTGCATCACGTCTGTTCGTTGCAGATGCATACAAGTAGACACGATTGGACATGATACTTGGATTTTCTCCCATGTTTTTGCGTGTCAGTTCTTGCGTGAGCTTCACAGTGTGCTTCGTTTGTCAAAACCGGACCCTCTCGTATGAATGTGTACAGCAGTTGGCCAGAAGAAGTTCAGATTTGAATGTGTTTGTTTGTCTTACGCACCACCTACGTGTCAGAGCGTGCATGGGTTCTCTTCAGAGTAGTGTTGTCACAGTACCAAAATTTCAGTATTCTGTACCAATACCAGTGAAAATCCACGGTTCTCGGTACCAATTTCGGTACCAAAGCAAAACACAAAAACCATGCTAATTAAAAAATTTGACTACTTTCATTTAATCCAAAATGTGTACATATTTAATTTTAAAGGGCTTTTGAAAACCTAGCGCTATTCAGCCAAGAATAACAACTAAGTTAGCTAAAAAAAACAAACAAAAAAAGCCCAGAACTTCTGACTGGTATGACACGAACAATGTTAACCATTTGTACATTCTCTAACACGCATATTTTAGATTCACAATTCATTTAAAAGCCTCTGGTGTGTAAAAATAGTAAATATCATCATGTCCTCCTGTTTTTTTTTAACCCTAATAAAAGTTATAAAATAGTTAAAGAAACTTCATTCTAATGCTCATTATATTAGCGTTAGCCATGCTTATGCTAACGATTAACTACTCTAATAACAGCGATGTTCATTTCAATCCGACATTCACATTAAAATATTGAATAATATTCATAACAGAAGCGGTGTTTCCCTCAGACTTGCACTTTATTTGTGGCGGCATATATATGCAAAGTCAGCTTGAAGAGCGCGAGAGATCAGGTTTCCCCGGTAACGGCTGTAATCAAATAAGCGCTCCGCTCACAAACGCTGCTCAGGCATTACAGGCAAGATGAAATGAAAATGACATCCATAATTTTCTGAAGACAGTCGGTCTCCTTCAGAAATACAGTGATATATAAACACTCGCACCGGGTTTCGACTTTGACACGTGCAGTGCTCATGTTTATTCAACGAAGTCAAAGCCTTTTGGAAAATCTATTTGTGGCTGTGAGTTTTGATATTGTGGCGGGCCGCCTCAAATAAATCAATGTATGGGAAACACAAATATAAAAAATTTAAATGAAACTTACCTGCTTGAACTCTTTCATTTGATCCGGGTGTCTGTCTTTAAAGTGTTTTGTTAGTTTGGTGTGTTTCCTCGTTTTGAGGTCACCACGTCTCTGTGCTTTATGAAGAGAGCGCATCTGCACACCTTTCTGATAGCAAGCGCATCAAGAACCGGGTTGACCGGGTACTCTGTACCACCGGTACTTACAAAAACCTGGTACCGTAACCTTTTCATTTTTTTAGTACCGACTTGGTACCGAAGTACCGGGTCTTTTGACAACAGTACTTCAGAGGACGTTTGCTGATCCACTGGAGCTGGTTTTAAGCGTTTAGGAGTCTGTGGACGGCACTGTGATAGCTACAGATGTGTTGTTTTTGTGACACTGAAGTTCCACAGCCTATTTCTTTCTTCCTTTTGAAACTGCTGAAAGCTAAGCCAGACTGACTGCTGTCTTGCAGACGGACTATGATATGGTGGACTATCTGAACGAGCTGCGAGAGGGCTGTCTGGAAGCGTACACCGGGATCATCCAGGGCTTGAAAGGAGACCAGGAGAACGTGCACCGTAAGTTCAGCTTCACATCGATCTCATAACTGTGATCTGAAGATGGATTCCTGTTAAAACCCTGTGTTTCCCTTGTGCAGCTGATGTAATGCTGGTACAGCCTCGTGTCGAGTTTATCTTGTCTTTCATTCACCACATTGCTGAGGATGAAGACCGATCCGATGGAGTTGTTGCCAATGCTGTCGGCCTCATCGGGTAAGAGCGTCTGGCTTCATGAACACTGAAGTCATGTGTTTCCTGCTCTCGCGTGGACAAGTGTCATTGGGTTCAGAAGGACATGAGTGACTACACTGCACTTCTCATTTGTGGCTTCATGCTTTTTTAAATGACAGCTTGTTCATTGCTCTGGCACATAATTATGTTGACACTTTTTCTTTCTCTTCCTCCTCCCCCTAAAGTGACCTGTGTACAACCTTTGGAAAAGATGTGATGAAGCTGGTGGAGGTTCGACCTCAGATCAACGATCTGCTGTCTGAAGGCCGGAGGTCCAAGACCAACAAGACCAAGACCTTAGCCACGTGGGCCACGAAGGAGCTCCGCAAGCTGAAGAGCCAAGCCTGGTATGTGACCGCACTTCCATCTCACCAGACCACGCAGAGGCCATGTCTCGCCCCAAAGCATGACTCTTATTGCTCGGCCAGTTTTATAAGTGCTGTGACAGAAGAGAGGTTAAATTGGCGAATAATGAGAGGTGTTCTGAATGCTCGCCTTGATCTGAACCGACTCATTAACTGCTGTTCATTAACCGTCTCCATGGTTTTCTCTTGGTTTGTTTTCAGATTACCGGCCGTGGAGCTTCTACCAAGAATAATGGAAATCAAACCCACTGAGGTTTCTTCTGTCTTTTACACATAGACGTCAAAGCAGAAGTGACGTGTGCGCTGAGATGAGTGTCTGAGAATGAGTGAGAAAGAGTGAGAGAGAGACATCACACCACCTTCAGAGTTCAACTCCAGCAGCAGCAGAACAACTCAGCGGCCACCACCTTCCCCTCATCAAGCCCTCTTCTCATGTGTCTCTGACCCCACTAATAAACTATTCCACACCATCCACATTCTCCCTTTGAAAAGCTAGTGCATCATATTAGTGCACGCTTGCCAGCCTGTCTGCGTTTAGCTCAAGAAAGGAATACATCTGTGGGACTGCAGATGTTCCCTATTACGCAACACATTTGTCAGAAGACACAAACAAAAAGAAGGAAGTGATGCTGCTGGAGTTTGTAATGGCGTGACTGGAGTGTGAGTGTGTGAATGAACGGAGGGGGTCGCTGGCTCCACATCCCCTCTTTCTATTTCAACCAATAATAAATAAACATGATCAATATCTTGTTTGCAAATTCAGTGAGATGCACTTGTGTGAACCGGAGAGCGGCAGGTGGTCAGGGATGGGCAGCACTCGGGTGATCTGGCGACGAGCGCTCATCCTGCTTTCCCAAAGTCAATTGCTGCGCTATATTTTTTTTTCCCCCTCCTTTTTAAAAAAAAAAAATAGAATTACAAATAAATGGTTGTGTTATTAGTATGCTAGCATGGATGGTGCAGATAGACACCTGCCACAAGACTCTTGCCACTGGAGGTGCAGGTTCTAGCAGAGCAGTCCATGTTCAAGGGGTGCAGGAATTAGACACTTCCACTTCCTCCTTTATTCTCCTTCATTTGTTTTGCAGGGAAATGAGTGCCAAATCCATGCGGATACCACTGGACTTGAGCTTAATGTGTTGACACGTAGAAGATGCGAAATAAACATGTCAACGATGTCACAATCTGATTTGCATTGATGTGCTTTGGTTGTAATTTTTTTCTTCTCGCGGCACTTAATTGGAGTCATTCACCAAGCTTTTAAAAAAAGAATGAACAGAATCAGACGTTTGTATGAGGTTATATTTTTCCATTGATATGAAAATAAAATAAAATTGAACCTTTCCGCTTGTACTTCTGATAAATTTCCTCTGTAATGCAATCTTCAGATCACATGGCTCTTGGTGTTGAAGAAATGGTCTTCTGACAGTGCTGTGTGTGGGTCATGCTGGTGTTCAACATTGTTCTGAAAGGATCTTCATTAGGTTTAACGGACTTCACTAATGAGGGCATAATGGGAAGTGGATGCTGCAAGAGCTGTTAGCCCACAGCTGAAGGATCTGCCTTCACTGGAACCGTGCTGCTTTATTAAATCAGTGATGATTCGGAGGTGTTAGTGAGACTAAAGGCAAGCAGGTGTTCAATAGAAGAACCTGATGTGAAACGTGTTGATGGACATCACATTTGCAATGTTCGCATAATACAGATTGTGAACTCAAGCCACTTGTTGCTTTTATAAGTCCGTTTAAAGTGAATAAATAAGCGATTTGAGTTTGGTGTTTCATGCATTCTTCATTGCCTGCTGGCTGTTTATATGAAACGGGGAACCAAGGGTTTATTGAGCACCATTATTGCCTTTAAAAAACTATGGATGCACCGATACCACTTTTTCCAGTACTCGCCCGATACCGCAGGAGACCAGTACAGGGCCCGATACCGATACCAGTAAAAGTAAAAAATTTTTACTTTACTAGTAAAAATTACTATTAATAACTTGTTGCCATTTGTTTTATTTAAAAAAAAAAGAAGTACCGTATTGTCCCGAATATAAGACAATATTTTTTTCTTGGATGTGTTTTACTGAGAAAAAACAAGATTTGGTTTTTAAAAAGCCTTTTTCCAAAAGGTACATCTGGAAAAAGGGGGGTCGTCTTATAATCAGGGTCGTCTTATATTCGGGCCAATACGGTAAATATAGAAATTATAGCTGAGTAAACGTGTGTAGAAAGACTAGAGATAATTCGGGCTGTGCTGATAAACCCTAGAGCTGCTCAAGCTATGAGGCTGTAAATATCAAACTGAACTGAGTGATGCTGCTCAAAACATGTTATGAGCTTTGTCTTTGCAATGGCAACACGGGCAGGAGTTTAATTCAAAGCAAAGTATTGTTGCCATTTCATCTCTTGTGCACTTGCAGGGCTTAAAGTTCTCCGGCACCGTGCCGGATCTATGGGGTGGGGGGGGCTTGGAAAAACACTTGTTAAAGGGGTCATATGATGCTGCTAAAAAGAACATTATTTTGTGTATTTGGTGTAATGAATTTAATATCAGTTCGAGTTCATGAGTTCGCCTACCAATGTATGACTGCAGTCACGCCATCTGTGTGTCGGAGAAACGCGGTCACGCCATCTACGCTGAAAAATTTGTTGCGCGTCTACATGGCGTTGTGTGGTAGTGATGGACATGAAGCTTTGAAACCTTCGCAAATCATTTTTTTTAAAAGAGTGTGGGTCTGAGCTCGTATCAAACTGAAACCACAGTCAATTAATCGATAATAATAGGCTAATTAAAAACACATTATACAGGCACTTCTTATTTAATGGTATTTAATTGTTTAATTGTATTTAATGTATTAAACTTTCAATAAGACATTTGCAATGGGTTTGTAAAATGTTTTTGTAAAATGATTTATGCATGTTTTGGCCTGAGACACTTGATGTTGGAATTGAATTTTAAAAATTCATAAAAAGGTAAAATCAAATTGTTTTCTGCAAACTCCACCAGATTATTGTTCTACATCTCCCCAAGTAAAGTAAAAATACAGTAAAGTGACATGACAATCACCTCAGTGGTACTTGGGGAGATGTAGAACAAGAATGTGCAGAAAACAATTTTATTTACATTTTTTTATTAATTTTTAAAATATGTATACCAACACCAAGTGTCTCAGGCCAAAACAAGCATAAAACAATTTACAAAAACATTTTACAAACCCACTGCAAATGTTTTATTGAAAGTGAAATAGCAGAGTCGCAGCTGATGAATGGAGAAGAGGCCTGGATCTCGAGCGCGACACGTTGAAAAAGTTGCGAGATGCAGTGGTCAAAGATTTCCATCTAGCGTCATATTTACATAGAAAAGCTATTAAAAAAGCAGCAGAGCTTTGTAAACAGCTGAGTAATCACCTCATCTCCATAAGAACGATATGATTACCAGAACGAATTTATCGTTTTTTTAAAAAGGTCCTGTTCACACATGATCTCTTAACGGCAATTTACCAGTAAAGACTGGGCCTCATTTATAAAATGTGTGTACGCACAGATTTGATCTTAGAGTGTGCGTACGCTAAAATCCACGGCAACGTTCATATTTATAAAAACGGTCTTTGACGTGGAAAAGTACATACCGCCATGTCAGGGTCTGAGCAGGCGTACGCACTTCTCCTTGTGGCATTTGAACATCTAAGCTGCAATAATAGTAAAAGCACCAAATTCATCATAAACAAAGCCTATAAAAATAGGCCTATGCCGTGCAATAACGGTTTTAATATATTCTATTCAATAACATTGTTAAAGGGGGCATAACATGCACAGTTTCACCCAATCTCATGTTAATCTTGAGTACCTACTGCATACTTCATATCTCCAAAAAGTCTTTAGTTTTATCATATTTATAAAAGAAAGATACAGCTTTATGATTCTCTCCGGAAACAGCCGAGCTCCTGGAGGCGTGTCGTGAGTACGATTTTTGGCACAGAAATACTCCGTCATACGTCCAAATTGTTTTTTGAAACTTTGTCCATGCTTAGCATGAGAATCCAACTCTTTAACAGTGTAAACAACTCTCAATGCATGAAACAGCATTGTACCCCCCCTTTAACTGTTTTTATTTATAACATCTGCTGCTTTGCTTTTGTAAAAATGAATCGAGACATCAGCCTTAAACTTTGTTTTTGTCATTTACATCAGTTATATTCTTCCACCCTCGTCTACGTCATGAAGAGCCACGATCGAGAAAAACTCAGAAACTTGTACGAACCCGGAAGTACGATTTTTGGCACAGAAATACTCCGTCATACGTCCAAATTGTTCAAAAAAATTATTTTTTTGTTTGCCAAATAACCCTGTGTATGTGTCCACCCCCTCAACCCCCGGAAAAAGGTCAGGCTCAGGATTTTTTCTTTTTTTTTTTTTGCTTTTAACCCCTGCACTTGAAATCATACAGAATATATCAGCCCCTGCTCCTGAGCTGTCTGCAGGGAATTCCAGAAAGCAGGTTATGTGATTTGCTTGGGCAAGTTTACAGTCAAGTAAGCAGGTAACCTTGACTTTCAGATCCAAAAACTGATGTGGCTTTTAGGGTTTGCAAGCAGCCGAGGCAGCTTACACTCCAGGGTCAGTTTACTACGGCATTCAGTGCATACCTTCCCCATGATTAGGCTCCAGTGGCCATGACCGATTTTGCATAAGATATTATAATTTATTATTATTATTATAAACATTGCTGAGTTATACAGTAACTGCTTTTATTCTCATTGAACGAATTTGTCTATGTATTATTGCTAAAGAAAATAAAAAATACATATATGAATGAAACACTTAAATCATACGTTGGATCTTGATGAGCTAAATATTCAAGTTCAAAATCTTTACTTATATGCATTGTGCAATTCATTGAGAACAAAATAATGTGAAATAGGAAGCCAAAATCATCAAATCATCAATTCAAGTCAAGTCAATTCAGATTTATTTGTATAGTGCTTTTCACAATACAAACTGTTTCAGAGCAGCTTCACAGAAAATGCATGTGTCTACATTACAAAGCAGACGTGAATGTGTCGTGAAGACGTGAAGTAATGATCATTTCACAAATGAACAGTTCAAGATCATAGAATCATACAGTTAGCTAACATGAATTAAGTTCAGGCAGAAGCTCTTAATTCCAGCATGTGGACCCCACAAATTTAATTTCAGCATCACCTCTTCACAGGTGTGGGGTCATCTGGGGTCCTCGCAGGGGTCAGCATCACCTCCTCACAGGTGTGGGGTTGTCTGGGGTCCTCGCAGGGGTCAGCATCATCTCTTCACAGGTGTGGGGGCATCTGAAGGCTTTCTTTGAGGCTGGATCGACACTGGAGCTGGTGTGATCTCTGGGCATCCCGGGGTAGGAACAGAAAGACAGATAGAAAAGAATTAGCGTAGATGCTATTCATAACGTTTCAAGCAAAAAAATATATTGGTGACTTTTATCTGATCTAACTGGGAACAAGGGTATGAGATTCATTATGTGAATGCTTGGCTGAAGAGATGAGTCTTTAATCTAGATTTAAAATCACACCAAAATGCTTCTTGGGTTGCAGATACTGCCTCACGCTTCAAGTAATGACAAGGACCCTAACAAAACCCAAAACTACAGACACATCAGGAAAGATAAGGAGAGAGCAACCGTCTGTGGCCACCACCTGCAAAACCAGTCCTTGTTTGTGGTTTTGACTTGCTGTAGCTGGTGCTCCTGTTGTCACATTCATTTGCTGCAAAGCAGGTGAAACTGATTCA
Source organism: Sinocyclocheilus rhinocerous (assembly GCF_001515625.1). Lineage (NCBI taxonomy): Eukaryota > Metazoa > Chordata > Actinopteri > Cypriniformes > Cyprinidae > Sinocyclocheilus > Sinocyclocheilus rhinocerous. The sequence continues at coordinate 208,832 of NW_015644003.1, forward strand.
CTTCCTGATTGTGCTTCCTAACTGGACAGACTGATATCCCTGAGGTTTAACTGACTGTGATGATTAAGTGTTCCCTTCATTTTTTGAGGTGTATAATGTTTTTCTGTCAAATTAAATAAAATATGTGACATCTCACCTTTACTTTTATTTATATAGTGCTTTATACAATTCAGATTTATTCAAAGCAGCTTTATAGTGATAAACGATGATTCAAAGATGCAACAGGGTTCAATTCTGCTGTAAAGCAGGTGGGGAAGTCGTGGCCTAATGGTTAGAGAGTCGGACTCGTAACCCAAAAGGTTGCGGGTTCGAGTCTCATACCAGCAGGGATTGTAGGTGGGGGGAGTGAATGTACAGCGCTCTCTCCCACCTTCCATACCACGACTGACCTGCCCTTGAGCAAGGCACCGCTCCGGGTGTGTGTTCACTGCTGTGTGTGTGCACTTTGGATGGGATAAATGCAGAGCACTAATTCCGAGTATGGGCCACATGTCACTTCACTTTCACTCACTCACACTCACTTTAAAAAAACCAGTAGTGTCATTGTTCAGCTGAGGTCAGTTCAGTAATGACTGTGTAAAGATCATCAGCTATGAAAGTAGTTCAATTCAGCTGTAAAGCAGCCCTGTAGAAAACTGCAACACTTGCTAGAGTCACAGAATCTGATGGGGATCATCCACCATCTGTATTTTAAAGCATTTAACCCATTTGCAATAAAAATCATAAAAGAAAAACCAAACATTCATCAGAAAAGTGCATTATTGATCATAACCACATAAAGACATCAGTCCACACTAGCTTAGAATACAATGAGTCTTCTTGTAGAGGTAGAGGATACAAAGGGATCACAGATCAACACTGATGAAGGAGTACCCAGTGGTTAATGGCTGATACAGAAAACCCCCTGTATACAATCAAGATTAAACGACAATCAGACCAAACATGAAACATTTCATATACATATACACATAAACCACCTACACTGACCTGAAAGAACAGCGATGTTCCTCAAAATAGGGCAAAAACAGCATCTTGAAGAAGAGAGGCGCTCATAGCCCTGCATACTTTGTTGACTGAACTTACTCTCAGACACATCCTAGCTTTGTTTAGCTACAAATAAAAGTGTAAGATAAAAAGTCACACACTCATTGACAGGAAGTATTTTATTACTATACAAGGGTATGATCAGTTTGTTTAGAACCTTTTAACTAAGAAATGTCTTTTAAGCTAAACTTGTTTAAAATCAAACAAACAAAAACTGCAGAAAAAATAGGCCACAGATTAAACAAGAACTTAAATATCCAACATCTACCATAGTTTATCTATTATTACTATACTGTCCACCCTGTCCATGTTGCTTGGTGATTTTAAGATGTGAGCTTTAGAAATAACGCAGTGAGGGCAGACTGTACCTTGGCTCTAGCACCTTTTCTTCTAGCCCTACTAACAACTAGTAACTGGATACTGTGAATGGATAAAGTTCGAGTGGTTGAGTTGAATGTTAATATGGCAGTTACATATTATCTTATGGAAAGATAAACTGTAGTTTCTTTACAAGTAATAAGGTAAACCTTATTCGTATTATTCAACAAATCCTTATTATTCAACAAATAAACTGAGCGATTATTTGTTATCAGCTATACAAAATCGAATGCAAATTAGATAACCGTATACTGACGATACACACTAATGCCAAGGGTCTCTGGGAAAGGTTTGGAAAGAGTGATATTTACGTTCTGCCTGGTCATGTGCTGAGTCTGAGCAGTAATGAGCAGTGGGAAGAAAGGAGCTGGGTTCTGTTTAAATAACCTTGAACACAAAGCACTGGTGAACTGGTGATGAACTCCTGAGCACTGAGATATTCCTTGGTCTGGAACACGCAGCTGAAGGAGCCTTGAAGGTGAAGGATCTGAAGTCTGTACAGAAGATCCAGACAATCTGGAACACGCTGAGAAGGAGGGATTTGCAAATTGGGCACCTTTCAGATCCAGCGTTTTGGTTGGCTGATGCTGTCAGTGGTGGCCACTGTATGGCCCCCTCTCTGGCATGAGGTTTATATGCATAGCTTAAAGGGATACTTCACCCAAAAATGAAAATTAGCCCATGACTTTCTCACCCTCAGGGTATCCTAGGCATATCTGACATTCCTCTTTCAGACGAACACAATCGCAGTTATATTCAAAAATGTCCTGGCTTTTCCAAGCTGTATAACGGCAGTGAATGGTGCACGTGTTTTTGTCTTGTCGTGAACGCGCCTGCTTGAGCGACCGGAAGCTGGAGATTACAGTTTATACAGTTTTAAAAATCGATATTTTGGGAGTCCGATGACGTCACGGAGCTGAGAGGGTGCACGGAGGCCTAGCTCCCGCATCATTCGACATTTTTTCGACTTTTAACTAGACAAAAAGTAAATTTCACATCTGTTTGGAGGTATATTTGGGAACAACAACATGTCTAGCAAGGACAGGGGTACTTTTCCGATTGAAAAAGGTCCAAAATCCCAACGAAATCTTCGGAGCAGGCCTGCCGACGCTGATTCACAGGATGGCAGCACATGCGAATGTGGCTACTCACTTAAGCTTACACGCGAAGTCACGGAGTGCATCAGCAAAGTTTTGGACGAGAAACTGTCAACATTCATGAATGTTTTGGATGCTATCTCGCAGCGCGTTGAAGACAACACTAAAGGTATTACCGACGCAGAGCGCCGAGTGTCTGACATTGAAGACACCGCGACCTCGACGGAAAACAAGCTGAGAAAAACAGAAAAGTTAATGCTGATGCTATCTGAAAAGGTGGACGACTTGGAGAACAGGTCAAGGCGAGACAATATTCGAATCTTAGGGCTCAAAGAGGGGTTTGAAGGCTCTCAGCCCTCTGCATTTTTCGCTACATGGCTACCAAAGGTGCTTGAGCTGGACACCACGAAAGGCCACTTTAAAATCGACCGAGAAGCCTCGGCACACAGAGGGGTGACAGACCGAGACCGGTGCTCATCAAACTTCACAACTTTGCCGAAATGCAACGCATAATGTCTGCTATAAAGGCAAAGCGCTACCTGGAGGTGGATGGTCAGAAAGTCTTCATTCAGCAGGACTTCTCTTCTGCCGTCAAGGAGAAACGTCGGAGTTTCAACAAATCTTGCGAGGTGCTGATCCAGCGTGACATTCGTTTCACCATGCGATTCCCGGCCGTGCTTTGCTTCACATACGAGGGACAGAAACATTCATTTCATTGCCCGCGAGAAGCCCAGGCATTCTTGAATGGTTTGCCCTAACTTTCTGACGACGGATCATCCCACTGTACGGTATTGAACTGAGTTTGCTCTCGTCATTATCGTGTTGTCGTTCTTTTAAACCGCAGGAATGACCTCTACTCTCCGTTTCTCTGCTGACTTTAATTACTGACTGCGAAGACTATATGAATACGGTAATAAGCCAGGCCGTTTGCTGGCACGACTGGCAAGGGGCAGAAAAGAGGCAAGCATGATTTCATCTCTTAAGGATGGCAAGGGCAGTTTAACTCATGATTCTAAACAAATTAACACAGTTATGAGAGAGTTTTATCAGAAGTTGTACTCATTAGAGACTAGTGTCTTAGCTGACTCGTATTCTATTCCGAACCAAATTAAACTTGCTAGTTTATCCGAGGAGCAGCGGGCAGACCTGAATAAGCCCATCACAAAGGAAGAAGTGTTAGAGGCAATTAAGTCTCTGAAAGGTGGCAAAGCTCAGGGTCCTGATGGTTTTGTGCCGGAGTTTTACAAAAAAATGAGCAAATTTATTTTAGAACCTCTAACAGACACGTACATTGTTTCATTTAAAAAGGGCTGTTTACCGGCTACCTTAAACATGGCATATATTTCATTGATCCAGAAAACAAACAAACCATCAGATGAATGCAGTTCTTACAGGCCTATAAGCTTGTTAAATGTGGATTGTAAGCTGTTATCCAAGCTGTTAGCAAGAAGACTTGAATCACTCCTCCCTCAACTAATAAACCCGGACCAGACAGGTTTTATTCAACAAAGACTGTCATACTCCAATGTCAGGTACAAGGCAAGGTTGCCTTCTGTCCCCTCTCCTTTTTGCCTTAATTCTGGAACCCCTTGCAGAGACTATCAGAACTCACACTGATATCCAGGGGGTTGAGATGGGTCAGTCAGTTCATAAAATTGCATTATATGCCGACGATATACTTCTATTTCTTACAAATGCGGAAACTTCTATTCCCACAGTTCTCAAGACTATTGATTCTTTTAGTTTGATATCGGGTTATAAGATAAATTATGATAAATCTGAAGTTATGCCCCTAGGGGGAGATATCTCTACTAGCTCCTTGTTAAATTGTCCTTTTAAGTGGTCTAGAACAGGTCTCACTTATCTTGGAATTCGACTTTCACCTGATTTATCAGAACTTAGTTAATAAAATTGCATTATATGCCGACGATATACTTCTATTTCTCACAAATGCGGAAACTTCTATTCCCACAGTTCTCAAGACTATTGATTCTTTTAGTTTGATATCGGGTCATAAGATAAATTATGATAAATCTGAAGTTATGCCCCTAGGGGGAGATATCTCTACTAGCTCCTTGTCAAGTTGTCCTTTTAAGTGGTCTAGAACAGGTCTCACTTATCTTGGGATTCGACTTTCACCTGATTTATCAGAACTTTGGAAACTTAACTTAGCCCCACTTAATAAAAGTGTAAAAGATGATTTAGAGCGCTGGTTTAACCTCCCCATATCTTGGATGGGGAGAATTAATCTCATTCAAATGAACATCCTTCCTCGAATATTATATCCCATGCAAATGTTACCACTCTGGTTTCCTAAAAAGAATATCTCCGATTTGGAAAGAAGTTTTTCAAAATTCATCTGGCAAGGGAAAAAGCCAAGGGTTAAGATGAAGATCTTACAACTGCCAGTAGATAGTGGTGGACAGGCATTACCTAACTTAAAGTTTTACAATTGGGCTTGCCATACCAGTACAATTCTGAATTGGCTGCATTCTTATTTGAAATCCCAGCCCTGTGTTGATGAGTGGGCGGTGATGCCATACTCGTTGTTAAGTCTGCTTACGAGTAGTAAGGGCCTTAAGTTATGGCCTGAAATTAAAAACAACCCTATCATATTCAACACAGTTAAAGTATGGCAGGACATTATGAAATGCGCAGGGAGAAGGGGCTTTTTGTCAGGTCTGACACCTTTGACTGGCAATAGAGATTTTCTCCCTGGTGTTCAAAAATCCTTATTCCATAGATGGCATGGAAAGGGTATAAGAGTGGCTGGTGATTTATTTTTAGATAACACTTTAATGTCTTTTAACCAACTAAAGGACAAATCTGAGCTTGAAAGTGGTAGTTTTTGGGGATACCTTCAGATTTGCCATTTTATTACCTCTGGTAACCTCAAGCCTACTGGGGAAATGCCTGTATATAGATGATTTTTTGTTGAAAATGACCAACACATGACACCGTATTTCAAAAGCTTATCTTCTTTTTTATTCAGTTGATCACAGTGGTATTGATCATATTTGGCGTACTTGGGAGAAAGATCTCAGTACTGAGTATATCGATGAGGACTGGGTAGATACAGTTAAATCTATTAGAAGTATATTTACGTGCAATAGACTGGTCGAAATGCAATACAAATTATTGCTAAGACTCTACATTACCCCACGAATTCTGAATAAGATGAATAGTAATCACTGTCCATTATGCAATAAATGCCAGAGTGAAATTGGTACTTTCATGCATTGTTTTTGGCATTGTCCAGTCATCACAAAGCTTTGGGAGGGGGTGGCACGGAAGATGGGAAATATTTTAAAAATAAACTTTACCAAGGACCCTGGGTTTTTTTTACTTGGCTTGCCAGCAAAAGACATTGCTTTAACCGCTAACCGGTTTGTACTCTGTGATAAGCTCCTGTTACTCGCTAGAAAATGCATCCTTATTGAGTGGATTCACTCTAGACCCCCATCACTTTCCCTTTGGTATCGAGAGATCTTCAGAATATTGCCTATGGAGAGACTAACTGCAGTGGTTAGAGGATACAGTGCCAGGTATGAAGAGATGTGGGGGCCTGTTATCGAACATCTTCCAACCAGTTTACAAGAGAATATATTTAAGGGAAGATTTGTATTTGAATAAGCATTCCTTTTTCCTGAATAACTGGTTTACTTATACTGTATGAGATAGAATGGGCTGAGGGCAAATAGCTAGGTCAAGAGGTTCATGATAGGCTGAGAATTTTATATATTTTATTTTCATTGTATTTTCTATTGTTTGTTTGTTTTTTATTTTGCTTTTTATTTATTTTTAGAATTATTATTATTATTGTTTTGTTTCGATTATTGTACCGTAATATGGTTTAACCCTTTGTATTATTGTGCTTTTGTCTGTTAATAAAAAAAATAAACTTACTGTTCAAAAATAAATAAATAAATAAATCGATATTTTTCTTACACTAACCTTTCTTAACACTCCAGATCCGTGTGGAGTAGTTTAATGATGGATTTATGCACTTTTTTTTGGCTTCTAAAACAGGGGCACCATTCACTGCCGTTACACAGCTTGGAAGAGCCAGGACAATTTTAAACATAACTGCGATTTTGTTCGTCTGAAAGAGGAATGTCAGATACACCTAGGATGCCCTGAGGGTGAGTAAATCATAGGCTTATTTTCATTTTTGGGTGAACTATCCCTTTAAAGTCCACATTTAGAACAATGTCTTTAAGGTTTTTCCTATGTATAATTCACTTTCCAAACCAATTCCAGATTAACCTACACATATAGAAAATATAAAGCCCAAACATCATTAGGTAATGTTGAACTTTACCCATGCATTCATTTATACTTTAATAGGTAAGGTTGTATACCTTGCTGTGTCACAAACAGCACTTTTACTTTCAGTCATTAAGCATATACGGTTCTGTAAATGGCTGTGAAGAAGATTTACTCAATGTTGTGTCCATTTAGTGTGAATGCATGTGAAGATCTGTTCCTCCTCTGTGGCTTTGGCCACATGGCAGAAATTGTTTCTCTGGTGACTGGAATTAACGATCATTCACACTTTGATGAGAGTAAGGGAGAATAAGATAGTTCCGCATGGGGGTCACCTCTCCTGTTTATTCTCCAGTGAAGGGTGGCTTCAAGCCACATGGCAAAACCAGTTTGGTTAGTCTAAAGAGGGTTAGTCTCAGCCTCAGACGTCACACCCTGTTGGCACAGCCTGTTGGCTGAACGCCTGATGAATACGGCACACAAAATTGGAAACACTTGGTTGAATTATTTAGGATTTCCAGGAATCGTGTGTCACGTTATTTAACATCCCTGTAAACAAGCCTGCACTGGCTCTTTACGGGCCCACTTAGGGCTAGCCTAAGGGCCCCCAGCGGGCTGCCAGCACAGGGCCTCTAAGACTTTGCTCACTGGCAAAACATTGGCCCCTTAGTGCTGGCCCTGCACGGGCAGCCCTCACTTAACCCCCAATATTAATCAATGGGTGCCCAACCTGGTTCTGATCAAACACAACTGAACTAACTAATTCGGGTCTGAAGGAGCACTTGATAATTACAGACATGTGTGTTTGATCAGGGTTGGAGCTGAGCTCTGCAGGAAGGTAGATCTCCAGGAACAGGAGGCACCCCTGATCTATAACAATACATCTGTTTCACTTTAAAGCTACTACTTTAGCTACTATAACTTAAGTCTTTAATAAAAACAGTTATTATACATCTGAAATGGATGCAGTCACCACATAACTAATGTCTGTATTGTCAAAAATGTACAGTAGTCAAAGGGATTTCAAATCAATGGATTTATTAAATGCAAAATAGAGAACATTCAATTCAGGTTAATACAGCTACATATAGCCAAAAATTTAAATACACAAAAAAACAAACAAAGCAATGTAAGACTGTAGCATTTTGTGTGAAAGTTGATGTGTGCGAAAGGCTTATCGTAGTACATCACTGTCCAAAGCTGAAGTTGACTGATAGCAAATAAATAATACAACCTCTTGTAATGAAAACACGCCACAGCTCACAAACACCAGACTCTTCCTAACCAGGAACAATCCAAAATAGTCCAGACTATAGTCTCACGTCGAAAAGAACTTTAAATCCATATTAAAACAGGAGCATGATGTGGTGTCCTCACCAATAAAGAGTCCTTCTAAAATGCATACAGATACACGGTCTTAAAGGGGTCATATGATGTTGCTAAAAATAACATTATTTTGTGTATTTGGTATAATTAAATGTGTTTATGCGGTTTAAGGTTCAGAAAACGGCTGACTCTTAACTTTTATAAAGAATATCTCTTTGGATTTGAGACTTTAGTCTTTTCAACTTTACAGATCTTCTTTATGCACCAAGAGCTTGTAACACTTAAAAGAGAAAGGAAACATTTAAATCGCATCATATGACCCCTTTAAACTCAGCATCAATCCAAACATAGGCCATACATGAATTTCTTCACTGATAAAATAGATAACATCAGAAATACAATAACAAATGTAGATTCTACAGCGTATAATACTTCAGCTTCATTCATCGCACCAAAAGATAAACTGCAGTGCTTTACAACTATAGGACAGGAAGAGCTAAATAAACTTATCACTGCATCTAAACCAACAACATGCCTGTTAAACATTTCTGCAGTATGTACATTAACTGACAGTCACCACTGATAAGCTACCACTAAATATTGTAGAAACTTAATTTGCTGTAAAGTTGCTTTGCAATGATTTGTATGGTGAAAAGCGATGTACAAATAAACTTGAATTGAATACATACATGTACCATCTCTGCAAAAAACATCAGCAATGTGCACTTTTAAATAGAAAAAAAAAACTCGTTTAGACTGGGCTTGAAATGACACATTTCCCAACCAGGACACAGCACAATGTGTTCAGCAGGTGAGCCATGCTGGCTAAAAAAGCTGTGAGCCCAAAGATGTGGGCCTCGCCTGGGCAAGCCCGCACTGGGCCTGTTTAGGTTTGGTGTGGGCTGGCCCTAGCCCACTGTGCCCGCAAAAAGCCAGCATGGGCCCCGCAAGGACATGTTTGCAGGGATTCCAACTGGAAACAAATTGTGCTTTTCCACTGCATGGTACGGCTCGGATACTAAACTGCAGTGGAAACGCAAACCGTGCCGAGCCGTGCCGTACCACGCAGTGGAAAAGCGGCAAAAGATGCCGTGACACCAAACCCCCTCATGTTAAAAGAAAGCTGTCGTGTTACAACTGTGACAATGAGCGCTTATCAGGATCAACTAAACTCTGGATTTTCAACAGTTTGTGAAATATATATATATATATATATATATGTGTGTGTGTGTGTGTGTGTGTGTGAAATATTTAGTTTGCGGCATATAATCTTTAAAATATATCCAACAGTTTCACAAGTCTGTTTAAGTCTGTTATTGTGGGGACATTTCCACACCCCTAAACAAGACACAAAACGAAACGTGATTGGTTGCTTTACCTGTCCGTCATATGGCCTCTTGGGTGGTCCTTGACCATTCAAAGCAGCCGAAGTTCCCAGACCTTCTGCCGTCAGTCTGAAGGTCTGGCTATGCGAGACTAAAAAGGGGTCAGTGGTCGTTTACACTTAGGTTTCAAGAATGAAGGACTGTGATGAGCAAAAGGGCACATGACAATTGTATCCATGGTCGTGTCAGGGCAGGTCTAGAGTCAACCTCCGTGGCCGTATCAAAACAAACATTGGGTTCAGAGATTTCAGGGACGACCTCAGTTGTTCTTACATGACAGACAGACAGTTTGAAAATGGCCTCCTTAGCCCTGACAGGACAGGTAGAGACTTTGGGTATGTATCGAGCAGGCAGGGAGTTCGGCAGTGGACACCGCAGCCTCAGGAGGAACTGTAGCGCTTGCTGCCACCTCAGGGAATTCTGCAGCAGTCAAAGAATTAGGGAGGAGCAGTGAGCGGCCCATATACACAACCAGGAGCACTGCAGATGGTGGAAGGACCTCTGAGACCACCAGACTTGGATGTGCTGGGACAGCGGGGATGCGGCCATTTACACCGACACCCCCACACTGGAAATCAGCCTCCCATGCCCAGAGGCATTCTTTGTAGACTTTGTTTCCGATACCTTCATGTGTTATGTATTCCAGGGGTGTCCAAACATGTTCCTGTAGGGGCACTGTCCTGCAGAGTTTAGCCCCACATGAACCAAAGTAATCAAGGTGTTCAGACTCACTAGAAACTTTTAGGCAAGTGTGTTTGAGCTGGTTGGAGCTAAACTCTGCAGGATACTGGCCCTCCAGGAGCATCCTAGATGTATTCCTACCTCCAGTCAATAAACCCTGCTACTGAGTTTGTGTCTTTAAACTCCCCATTTGTGATCCCAGCTTTTTAAAACAACTTTCTTATTAAACCATTGCATCTCTATCATGCTACTGTGTGTGGCTAATCTTCCTTCTATGCATGCCATCTTTTTCCAGTCTTAAAATTCTCAGCTTGCAGTGATTCTTGGATTCTGTATGGCTGGGGATGTCTACAAGCATAACAGAAAGCAGACTCCAGGGGTGACTTGTGTAACATTCACTGCTTCTAAAGCTGCTTCTTCTGTTTCCTTAAAGTTTTCTGGGAAACCCCATCAGATGTAGCTGTACTGGAGCTTCACCTCTGGACTATAAAATAACATTATGATAAATTTAATACAATCCTCATTCTGCATTATTTGTATATTTATATGCTAATGATGCAAATTCGGTATTGACAATTGTTTTATATTGGAAAATTAATCACATGCAAATCAAGTGTTAACTGGATTAACTGCTGTGCATAATTTCACAAGTAATGTAATCAGGTTTAGGGCAAATAATTTACTGACTGAAAGACTTTATTTTCTCATGTGAATATAAGTTCATCATAAAATTTATAAGCATTATTTTTTACATGCATATTTTCCCCCCCAAAATGTAACAGGACACATGACTGCAAACACATGCTTAGCGGTTATGGCCCTTGTATTCACAAAAATGCTATTGATATGGTGTCAGTTCTGTGACTGTGCTTTTGTCTGTCAGGGGCTGGCGTCTGGTGTTCTCCCTCTCACCACCAGAGGTCGCCATCTCCCATCCTCCCGGACTCCTTCTCCGTCACCTTGACTCCACACACCTGGGCACACACTCACACACACACACAGCTGTCGCCCATCCGGGACTCCATCACCTTCACTCCACACACCTGTGCACACACTCACTCTCACACAGCTGTGGCCCATCATGAGGACTATTTATGCACCTTCCCCACACCACTGGGCGCGGATGATTAATGTTTGTTTGTAGTCACTAGTGTTACAAGTGTATAGTGTTGTTCCGGGACTGATGCAAGCCAGAGGTGGCCGTATTGCATCAGTGCCCATTTTCGGTTTCAGCCTGTATCAGAGTCTTAGCTCTGTTTGTGTTTCAGTTTTCACTTTTGTTTTTCCCCCCGCAATAAACCTGCATTTGGACCCAAACCCTTGCTCACACGGTGTGTTTTCCTGACCGCGCCGTGACATCATATTTAATGCAGCCTAAAAATCCTTTAACGGATTTGAATATTAGAAGCGTATTAGTGTGTTATGTGTAAGCCAGGTTGAAGAGATGGGTCTTTAATCTAGATTTAAACTGACAGAGTGTGTCTGCCTCCCGAACAATGTTAGGTAGGTTATTCCAGAGTTTGGGCGCTAAATAGGAAAAGGATCTTCCGCCCGTAGTTGATTTTGATATTCTAGGTATTATCAAATGGCCAGAGTTTTGAGAACGCAGCGGACGTGGAGGACTATAATGTAACAAGAGCTTGTTGAAATACTGAGGTGCTAAACCATTCAGGGTTTTATAAGTAATTAGCAAGATTTTAAAATCTATATGATGTTTAATAGGTAGCCAGTGCAGTGTTGACAGAACCGTGCTAATATGGTCGTACTTCCTGGTTCTAGTAAGAACTCTAGCTGCTGCATTTTGGACCAGCTGGAGTTTGTTTATTAAGCGTGCAGAACAACCACCCAATAAAGCATTACAATAATCTAACCTTGAGGTCATAAACGCATGGATTAACATTTTGAATCGGTGTTGTAATTTTGCCAGGAAATGAAAACATTTGGAAGAACGTAAAGTAAATTAGATTACTAGTTAATTGTTAACTGCACTAAATGTTTTTATTTAACAAAAAGTACAGCTGATATTTCAGCTTTTTTTGTTTTTTTGCTTAAAAAAGTATTTTTTTTTCAGAGTATGTTTTTCATTTCATTTTTCCATTAGTGTTATGTAGAATAAAATATGATTTTTAAAAATTATTTGATGACAAATTCAACCTAAGTACAGTTTGAAAAGCTGTAATTACAGTATTCCATGGTATAAATATGCATTGTTGTAGACGAAACAGATTAATACAGTAGAAAATAGATATTTCAGTAGGATACTGTATTTAATGTTGTTTACAGTAATAGTCCTGTAAAATCACAGTAAATGGCTGGCAACCATTTTGGTATTTTACTGCAAATTTATAACCATGCGTTTTACAGTGAAGGAGCCCTCAGGTACCAGCCCTGCTATAAAACATGCTCATTTCAGTCCGATCTCTGAATGTTGTTAAATTCAATGCAGAAAATGATCTCATGCACACTCCATGTGTTTTTACTTGTTAAATGAAACTTGTATAGCTCATGCACCATTACTTTTATAACAGTAACCCCCCTTGTTAAGTTTGGCAAAGGTTTTTGTTTTTTTTTTTGCACTAAAGTTCATTTCTGACTTTGTCATTCTTTGTTTCATTTGCACCCACAACGGGGCAAGAACTGTTAAAATGAGGGAACAGTACACTTAACCAACCGAGAGTATGGGGAGGCTGCTCACTGCAGAGCCAGTGAGTGGAGCTAGACACCCAACCACACCCTAACACTCCCATTACCCCAGCACTAAACATACCTCCACCCATCAGGTCCACAGACGGGGAGCTAGACACCCAACCACACCCTAACACTCCCATTACCCCAGCACTAAACATACCTCCACCCATCAGGTCCACAGACGGGGAGCTAGACACCCAACCACACCCTAACACTCCCATTACCCCAGCACTAAACATACCTCCACCCATCAGGTCCACAGATGGGGGCTAGACACCCAACCACACCCTGACTCTACAATTACTCCAGCACTAAACATAACTCCACCCATCAGGTCCAGAGAGGGGGAGCTAGACACCCAACCACACCCTAACTCTCCCATTACCCCAGCACTAAACATACCTCCACCCATCAGGTCCACAGAGGGGGAGCTAGACACCCAACCACACCCTAACTCTACCCATTACCCCAGCACTAAACATACCTCCACCCATCAGGTCCACAGAGGGGGAGCTAGACACCCAACCACACCCTAACACTCCCATTACCCCAGCACTAAACATAACTCCACCAATCAGGTCCACAGAGGTGGATGTAGACACCCAACCACAC
>NW_015644003.1:225190-225797 GCF_001515625.1 Sinocyclocheilus rhinocerous
GGGGAGCTAGACACCCAACCACACCCTAACTCTCCCATTACCCCAGCACTAAACATAACTCCACACATCAGGTCCAGAGAGGGGGATCTAGACACCCAACCACACCCTAACACTCCCATTACCCCAGCACTAAACATAACTCCACACATCAGGTCCAGAGAGGGGGAGCTAGACACCCAACCACACCCTAACACTCCCATTACCCCAGCACTAAACATACCTCCACCCATCAGGTCCACAGACGGGGAGCTAGACACCCAACCACACCCTAACTCTACCATTACCCCAGCACTAAACATAACTCCACCCATCAGGTCGACAGAGGTGGAGCTAGACACCCAACCACACCCTAACTCTACCAATAGGTGCGTTCGATTTGAAGCACGGCTACAGACGGCAATCAACGAGAGTAGCCGCTTGCAGTCGGGGGCGGAGTTGAAAACAGAGCCGTCAAGCCGGACACTTTCTGCTCCCGTTAGTGACGCTCACGCGGTGTTTGCATACTCTATCACATTCACAGATGAAGTGAATTAAATGCAATATTTGTCAAATACACAGATGTTTCAGAAACGTTTTCATGAGCAACAGATATATACTGATTATATAC
>NW_015644003.1:230455-238651 GCF_001515625.1 Sinocyclocheilus rhinocerous
AGCTGAGTCAGCCGGCTGCTCTCGAAACGCTATCGCGGTACTTTGATGCCACACGTGACGGTGATGTGGCGTCGGCGTCGGTTCAGGTCGGACTAAATTTCTAACCAGCATGCACTGCTTCAAGTCAGCCGCCGATCGGTTTGCGCAGTGCTGCATGAAGTCGAACGCACCTAAGATCTCACAACTGGATTCGACTAAGTTTGCAAGGTTTGGGAAATTAAATTTTCATTAGCCATTCAAATACTTGTTTAAATTATGTAAATGCGTATTTGCTGGATGCTGACGGCAAACGAGGAAGTATTATAATGTTTGCCTTTCTATTACAACAGCAATCGTTATAATGCTTTTTGTATACATTTTAATTCCGTTGTTTAACAGTTCTATCGTATTATTAGACAGACTTCTATCCTAGCACTAAACATAACTCTACCCATCAGGTCCAGAGAGGGGGAGCTAGACACCCAACCACACCCTGACTCTACAATTACTCCAGCACTAAACATAACTCCACCCATCAGGTCCTCAAATGGGGGCTAGACAGCCAACCACACCCTGACTCTACAATTACTCCAGCACTAAACATAACTCCACCCATCAGGTCCTCAAATGGGGGCTAGACAGCCAACCACACCCTGACTCTACAATTACTCCAGCACTAAACATAACTCCACCCATCAGGTCCTCAAATGGGGGCTAGACAGCCAACCACACCCTGACTCTACAATTACTCCAGCACTAAACATAACTCCACCCATCAGGTCCTCAAATGGGGGCTAGACAGCCAACCACACCCTGACTCTACAATTACTCCAGCACTAAACATAACTCCACCCATCAGGTCCTCAAATGGGGGCTAGACAGCCAACCACACCCTGACTCTACAATTACTCCAGCACTAAACATAACTCCACCCATCAGGTCCTCAAATGGGGGCTAGACAGCCAACCACACCCTGACTCTACAATTACTCCAGCACTAAACATAACTCCACCCATCAGGTCCTCAAATGGGGGCTAGACAGCCAACCACACCCTGACTCTACAATTACTCCAGCACTAAACATAACTCCACCCATCAGGTCCTCAAATGGGGGCTAGACAGCCAACCACACCCTGACTCTACAATTACTCCAGCACTAAACATAACTCCACCCATCAGGTCCTCAAATGGGGGCTAGACAGCCAACCACACCCTGACTCTACAATTACTCCAGCACTAAACATAACTCCACCCATCAGGTCCTCAAATGGGGGCTAGACAGCCAACCACACCCTGACTCTACAATTACTCCAGCACTAAACATAACTCCACCCATCAGGTCCTCAAATGGGGGCTAGACAGCCAACCACACCCTGACTCTACAATTACTCCAGCACTAAACATAACTCCACCCATCAGGTCCTCAAATGGGGGCTAGACAGCCAACCACACCCTGACTCTACAATTACTCCAGCACTAAACATAACTCCACCCATCAGGTCCTCAAATGGGGGCTAGACAGCCAACCACACCCTGACTCTACAATTACTCCAGCACTAAACATAACTCCACCCATCAGGTCCTCAAATGGGGGCTAGACACCCAACCACATCCTAACTCTCCCATTACCCCAGCACTAAACATACCTCCACCCATCAGGTCCTCAAATGGGGGCTGGACACCCAACCACACCCTGACTCTACAATTACTCCAGCACTAAACATAACTCCACCCATCAGGTCCTCAAATGGGGGCTAGACACCCAACCACACCCTGACTCTACAATTACTCCAGCACTAAACATAGCTCCACCCATCAGGTCCTCAAATGGGGGCTAGACACCCAACCACACCCTGACTCTACAATTAC
Organism: Sinocyclocheilus rhinocerous; assembly: GCF_001515625.1. Taxonomy (NCBI): domain Eukaryota; kingdom Metazoa; phylum Chordata; class Actinopteri; order Cypriniformes; family Cyprinidae; genus Sinocyclocheilus; species Sinocyclocheilus rhinocerous. The sequence goes on from NW_015644003.1 coordinate 232,304, forward strand.
TCCAGCACTAAACATAGCTCCACCCATCAGGTCCTCAAATGGGGGCTAGACACCCAACCACACCCTGACTCTACAATTACTCCAGCACTAAACATAGCTCCACCCATCAGGTCCTCAAATGGGGGCTAGACACCCAACCACACCCTGACTCTACAATTACTCCAGCACTAAACATAGCTCCACCCATCAGGTCCTCAAATGGGGGCTAGACACCCAACCACACCCTAACTCTCCCATTACCCCAGCACTAAACATAACTCCACCCATCAAGTCCAGAGAGGGGGAGCTAGACATCCAACCACACCCTAACTCTACCATTACCCCAGCACTTAACATAACTCCACACATCAGGTCCAGAGAGGGGGATCTAGACACCCAACCACACCCTAACACTCCCATTACCCCAGCACTAAACATAACTCCAACCTTCAGGTCCACAGAGGTGGCGCTATACAACCAACCACCCGCACTAAACATAACTCCACCCATCAGGTCCATAGAGGGGGAGCTAGACACCCAACCACACCCTAACTCTACCCATTACCACAGCACTAAACATACCTCCACCCATCAGGTCCACAGAGGGAGAGCTAGACACCCAACCACACCCTAACTCTACCCATTACCCCAGCACTAAACATACCTCCACCCATCAGGTCGACAGAGGCGGAGCTAGACAGCCAACCACACCCTAACTCTACCATTACCCCAGCACTAGACATACCTCCACCCATCATGTCCATAGAGGGGGAGCTAGATGTCATTTGGCTCTGCAGTGAGCACTACTTGAGAGTATGTCAGAGGCAAAGCCTTGTGACAGCTTTCTGGCTATGTGTGTGTGTCAATAAAAACAACTTGATAAACATTTTATGATTTTATTTATTTGTTCACAAAATTGTAAAACATTATTAATTAATAATAAATAAGGTTCAATAGATATCTACACAGTACCCACAGGGTAAAACGTCTGTTAATATAACCTCATAAATATAATACTAACAATAATAAATATTTAAAAATTATATATTAAATAAATATTAAATACATTACAATGTCAGTTTAAATCAACAAAGTTATTCTAAAGTTAATCTTAAACTTAGCAAGGATAACCCATTCAAACTTTCACACAAACAGTGAGCGTTACAAAAATACATTTCTACACAGAAAATACAAAATACAACCGGGACTGGTTGGTTGGGTTAGTACTGGTCAACTAGTTTGATACAGCAATGTAGCGTAGACTGCGGAAGACATCCTGAGTAAAGCTGCGCAGCTGCTGAAGAGAAAGGTGGATGGCCACTTGGACGTGATAGTCACTGTTGAGCTGTGGAGAGAGTGCTGGGAACGCTGTTTTCTGGGATTCTGTAGCAGTCTGGGCCAGCTGCTGCATCTGAACAAGCAGACAGTACAGCATTAGGCTATTAGCAGATGAGCTGGGATGGGTTATTATTTATAGCCATGAGGTTATTATTCTCTCGTAGGCAAATTTACTTTTGTAAGCAATGTTAAAGAACCTGAAAAGCAATACCTTCTGGACCTGAGCAGACAAGTCTGTAATATCTGCCAGCAGGAGGTTCAGTTCTTCTGTGGAGTTCAAGAGCTCTTTGATTTCCTGCAGAAGTTTGTGGTGTAGTTCCAAACCGTCTACAATACGGCTTAAACTCACATCCTGGTCAAAACAGAAACGGTCGGAAATGATTATATATATATATATTTATTTATAAAGACGAAATGTAGGGGTGATGCCAGTGACCAAAATTGGACTTTAAACACAAAGTTTGCAGGTTTGATTCTGGTGAGGCATGAACTAGACACAGTTGTTCTAAACACATAACCTCAGTATCCCAGTGTGCTTCATATCACAGGTTCACATTTGTTTTGAATGGCTTCATCTACATCTATATTTGAAATGCATTTACCAGGCTGAGGTGCTCTGACTTGAGCAGCGGCGGCGCAGGGATGCCAATGCCACTCAATACATACTCCAAGTGTTCTGCTTCACTGGAAAGCGTCAAACCCTGCAAACAGCACAACAACACCATCAGCTGACTGTGACATGCAATCTAAACTCAACTAAATCCGATGGAAGATCAATTTGACCAGAATGCATTCGTCTTATAACGTTTGCCATTAGTAGATAGGATCTGAGCTGTTGATAAACAAGCACACATGCTCACCGTGGCTTTGACGCACGCGTCGTGCGCTGCGGGAATCTCGCTCAGAATCTTCCTGGCTAAACTCATGGCGCTGTCCACGGCGCGCGTCAGCTGGTGCGTCCGGAGCGGCGCGGAGTCCACCAGCGTCAGACAGCAGTGCGCTGCAAGAACTGACCGAGACAACACAACCTGTGTTATAACGAGCGCTGCACGTAGCCTACACACGCCTCATTTATTTGTTTTGATCTTAATTAGCTTTTTAAAATCATTATTCATCAAGTTCGAAAGTATATTTCCTAAATGATCGAGTCTATACTTACGGAGGTAAAACTTCATTGTGCTTCAAGGAGTACCGAATGTTTGACTGCATTGATCAAGAGGGTTCTAGCAGGCTATTTAAACCCGTTCAGATTGTTCAACTGGGGAAACTTCCATGAGTCGTCTCGTCGTCATTGCACCTCAGTTGTAGTCCTATTGCGTACACTGCATTGCGAAAACCCAATAGGGGAAAAAAGAGAAAACGACACTCCTATGTTTCCGGTTCTTTGGAAGTGGGGGGAAAGTGAGAACGCCCCAAAACTACTACTAAATTATTTCACGTTTCTTGAGCTCAGTTCTGCTCTTGCGCAAATCAAAGCAAGTGATCATCCGCACAATGCCCTTTAAGGCGAATGTAATGATGTGGTCACAGATGACGATCTGACATGTAATATGACACACATGTGCGGATCTCACGGATATGAAGACGCGCAGCTCCAGGGAATTCTTCTGTTTCATCATCACTGCAGGAACAACGAGCGACAAAAAGCCCTGACCTGCGCGCGCGTCACGCGTTCCCCTTCTGCGCTTCCCTCGCCTGACACCAAACACACACATACAGTCTGTGTCCGAATACAAGCTGTCCAACACACAGAGGCGGACAAAGCACTCAACTCCATTACTTGAGTGAAAGTACAGATACTGCTGGTCAAACATTACTAAAATAATAAATATTTAACACCCCTACCAAACCCCCACAAAAGCTGTATGGTAGTGATCTCACACAGCTCTGGACACATCTATGTGTAGCCATTCATCCACATTTGAACAGAGTGGACAGTGGAGACTGATAAGGAAGGGGGAAAAAAATCTAACCTGCTTTAAAACCCAGCAACACAACTGTAGCACTTACGTACAATACTCAAGTAAATGTACTTAGTTACTGTCCGCCCTTACAAAAAAGAAGTTTATTCAAGTGTGCTATAAGTATACTTATTTTAAACTAAAAATAGGAAAGTATACTTTTAGTCTACTTTTTATGTACTTCTCAGAAAATATTTGTATACTTACTACATAAAGTATACTTAAAAATATACTTGAACTTTACTTAAGTATACTTAATAAAATAAACTTGAAGTATACTACTTTTTGGTAAGGCGCCTCTGCCAACATGTACAATGACTTACACTTGGCCATGGCTGAAAGAGACTAATCATCTCTTCCAGGTGACTGTGCTCTAATCTCTGCCTGCAGGGTCAGCTCGACAGGAAGTGATGATCAGAATAACTCATGCTCAATCTGAACCAATGAATGCCAGAGAAAATCAGCGCTTACACAACAGAGGGTTCTGTTAGCACACATTCAATGCCACGAATAATTGCATTATTAGTTACAATTAGGCTAATTGTGCCTAGATATATTTTTCTTCAAACATGTTTCTCCTAAAAAAGGCCAAAACAATACTCTCAAAACAAATGAATATTTTGCCACAGAAAGTGATAACCATAAAAAATGAGTTTCTTCAATGATTTACTTTATCTTTGAATTACAGCTCCTGGTCTCCAGAAGCATGAAATGAAATCCTCAGTTCTACTCTGAATAACTCTGATAATGATCTGATTCAGTCGTACTCATTCTCCACAAGCTCAGGCAGAAAAGTCCTGTGTTTGACAGATAATTACAGGTCTTTATTGAAAAGGGTTTAAACAGTAAACTGCGATGTGTGTTATTTTTTCATCTCAATGACTGAGACCTTGTATAAGGGGTAGCTCTCGTGTTTATGGCCATCTCTTGCTGTTTTCCTCAACTGTGAGTCGCTTTGGATAAAAGCATCTGCCAAATGAATAAATGTAAATGTAAAGTTTTTAAGTTCGTATGCAACAATCTGAATACACTGGACCAATGGAAAAAAGAGAATTTAAAGCTAAACCTTTGTTCATATTTATGCGGTCTAATATATTTTGGGCAACAAGACTGAATATTTGAAATATTCTGAATGTTGAAGAGCTGTAGTTAAATGACTGAACTGAATCTAATTAAATGGTTGAGTAATTTCAAGGTTTATGGCTATGGATGAGGTCTGCTGCAATACAGAGCTCTATGAAGAAAATACAGCATTTCCCTTGATAACCACCATACATAAATAATAAAAGTTATTAGTTGTGGCTGATAATTATTATGAACTTGAACAAAATGAAATCCCACTTGATGGAAGAGACGGGTCCCATTTATTTTAAAATGGCAATTAACTTAATCACCAAACAGATGAATTCCATTAGTCCAATATTTCATCTTAATAATTATGCCTTTTCATTCCATGTTATGTAGAGACATATCAGACATGCTCCTAAATGAAGCTGAAATAAACACCTCACCTCATACACACAGACTGCTGATCTTTCGTTTGATTCAGAGATGTTATTCTCATCATTGTAGAGCACATTACTGGCTAGAAACAGAAAATAATGAATAAAGCTGAGATCAAACACATTGACTGAGCACTGATTTAGTGGCTTGTATCAGCATCGAATGCGGTCAGAACCCAGTTCAGTCCAGTTTGGTGGTTCAACAAGAACCGGTTCAGGAGAATGATTCGTTCACGAGCTGCACATCACTGCAATTGATTGTGAAATGTGCATTCTTAGCCTATTGTAGAAAATCCAGCAGATGATGACGGTGTTCAGTCTTCCTCCAGGCATTCGAGGGAAAGCTTCATTTAGACAGTTCCCTTTGTTGTGCTTATCTCTGTATTGTTCTGTAAAAATAAGTAACAGATTTCAATTGGATCTTTTTGAACAGGCAGCACTGGAGTTTTTTACATAAAAAAAAGTTAAATGAAAAAGATTATGATTAGTTTATGCAATATGAAAAATGTGTAGAACAACCAAAGTGTACAAATTTAAAGCTCAAAAATCACTTCATGATGCATGTTGATGAACACAACCTTATTTTAAAATGCTGACAAACTACATCACGTCTGATGTCCGGTCATCTACATCTCAGCTGTTGGAGTGAAGAACACACAGTGATTTCTTTGTTGTCTATGTACTACCGGCCCAAAGTGTGGAATAATTGAGATTGTTCTTTGAATATTTTTATTGTAAGGGTCGCACCAATCAGATACATTATTGTTAGTTATTTAACAAAAGCCCAGCAAGCAATCCATCCCCTGATCCGCAGACGACCCCACAGACAGAACCGAGCCCTGAGGACCGCAGCGACCACACAACACTGCCATCACGACCCGCAGGAACTTAGAGAGAGTTTGAAATAGACACGCAATGCCCATAACAAGGACTTCTCTCCATTACATTCATGGACAAACCTTCCTAGACATGAACATGCAGGACCTTGTGTGTATGGTTACTGTTTTGTATATTATGAACTGTTTTATGCATGCTTTGTGATTGAATTATTAGCTCATGTGACACAATTGGTGTCACGTTTCATATCAAAATGATCCTTCTTTCATTTCTTAATTGATGGTCTATACCACATCTTTATAACTTCAATGGGACTCTTGATACACTAATGAGAGAATAAAGGGACACCAAACTGCCAGCCCACTCTGATCATGCAAATGACTCCGCTTTCCAACAAAGAAACTTCTTCCCCCCAAAATTACACCTTTTTAATTAGTCAAGCCAAACTCAGGTGGTGTGACCTTGCCAGAAGTTACGGGACTCACATCAGTGACCCTCCCCCTCTCTCTCTCTCTCCCTCTCTCTCTCTCTCTCTCTCTCTCGCTCTTGGTCCATTCTGTTCAGGTGTAGAGGACCGGGGACATCCAGTCTGACCACAACGCCGCGGGAGCCATGCTGCAACTTTCCACTGGAGAGAGCTCTATTCCCCATGTGTGAGTGTGTGTGTGGGTGTGTGTGTGTGTGTGTGTGTGTGTGTGTGTGTGAGTGTGTCTCGTGTGCTTCTCTTCCCT
>NW_015644003.1:238759-251185 GCF_001515625.1 Sinocyclocheilus rhinocerous
GTGTGTGAGTGTGAGTGTGTGTGTGTGTGTGTGAATGAGTGAGTGTGTGTGTGTGTGTGTGTGAGTGTGAGTGTGTGTGTGTTCATTTAGACTTGTTAATATTTGTCAGTTAAATAAAACTTTGTGCACAATCACGAGTAGACTCTGTGGTCACCACTTGCAAGTTCTTTCAGTACTGTAAGAAAGTGATTTTCTGTGGTCACGAGAATAACATTTCTTAGAGCTGAAATGAAATTACACTGAACATTCACCGGACAATAATATGTAATATTGATTCTGCTACAGTTACCAGTAGCAGCTGACCTAAATATAATAATAACCAGTTATAATTAATTATTCATATTTCCCTTTTGAGCTAATTCGCTACATTATGCTCACAGAATTTATTTGATCAAATACAGTAAAAATTATCTGTGAATATCTGTTAAACTGTAATGTATTCCTGTGATGCGCAGCTGTATTTTCAGCATCATTACTCCAGTCTTCAGTGTCACATGATCTTCAGAAATCATAATAATATGCTGATTTTTAATGGTTCTTATAATTGTCAATATTGTAAAGAAATTTTGCTGCTTTGTATTTTTGTGAAAACTGTTATAATTTTTTTCAGGACTATTTGATATTTGATGAATAAAATGTTTAAAATGTCACTTTTGATAATTTATTGTGTCCTTGCTGTATCAAAGCATTAAATTTTTTTTTTTTTTTTTTTTTAAAACAAGGCCTATTTAAAATTTTACTTCAGAACAAAATCAACAATGCTTGGTCTAAAATTAACTAAGTATAATGTAGAATTACAGTAAAATAATACTTTATAATCATAAAAAGGCACGAGCCACTGGCTCAACTTACCCCACTCCTAGCATTTTAACAGACGTGTATCATCCAGCAGAACTAACATCATGCTGACAGTACAGCCTCAGATTACCTCCTAAAGCACAAACGTGTGAAAACACGGGAAGGCAGAGTGCTGAGAGAAACCATGTGAAAGAATGAATCTGCATAACAGGCAAGTTTCAGCTCATCTTCCCGCAGCTTTGTTTACAGCGGTTACTGTGGAAACCGCTCTTTCTGCTGCGGGATCAGCGCCACCTGCTGGCAGAGCGTGCACTTACAGTCAGACACTGCATTCAAACATCACAACACTCGGATAATAGGGCAGCCGGTGTAGAATTGCTCAGGGAGCAGATAAAATGCCTAGAATTGATCATTTTGACCCAACCTCCTCTTAAAAATTATTTAAAGGCTGAAATGCGAAGGATACACATTTTTATTCAAAACTTTATTTGAACATGTAATACATGTTAGTACATAACATGTTTTGTAAGTCACCCAACCAATATATATGTATTTGTTAAAAACCGTCCATCATTTTTAATGTTAATTGTTTATGTTAAAAAGTGCATAGAGCTGCTAATTTTATTTGTCGTTAGTTTTGGTGATATGATTTCAGCGTATGAATACTTTTTGAACATTTCCAGCACATTTTAACAATACTGATAATATTGACAACCATAATCATTCTGGCTACTTATAATCATGATATGAAATTTTCATACCATTTCATCTCTAATCTATACATATATGCATTATAATATTTTTTTCCCCTGAACAGTAGTTAGACCTGCGTGAAAAACTAAAAGCACCGTTTATTTGATTTGTATCTTTGGTTACACGAGTCAAAAACAATGAAAACAATAACCTTTTCCCTTAAAAATGATGTTAACACTTTCCTGAAAGATTGTGTTTTGTTGTTTTTTGATAATCCAACACAAATTAAAATCATTTGAACACAGACCATTACCCAGCAGCACTAAGTTTCGTCAGACCAGAGTTGCGCCCCTGCAATCACATCTAAATAAAGCCTTTCATTTCAATGAGTGAAAAAACAGGATTAAATGTAAACAACACAGACTTTACTGTCTGTTAACAACCTGACACTTTATCTTCAGCCAGTCAATTCCACTCATTCCAAATTATTCTCACTTTACATTTTGAATTCTGCTCATTTGGTAAAGCAAGACGATGCTTTTCAACTCAACTCAACCCTTTCTAACAAGACGCTATTATGTTTAGTTGAGATGTTTTGCAGCAAACCGCATCGTTGCTATGAATGTATGAAACTGATGCATGCACCGGTGAAAAAACCAAACACAGCTGGAGAATCAGTGATGTTTATAATGTTCTGGATTATAATAAGAGCAAAGCTGAAGCACCTGGGAGGAACATACGAGAAGAAAACAAACGAGATGTGAGCCGCTGCAGACTCATGGGAAACTCTCGTCATCATCTTCTGCCATCTCTTTAGCAAACTCCAGATCCTGCTGCTCCCGCTCTCGTCTCTCCTGTGAACACACACGGACAGGGTCAGCTTCCGTCTCTCAGCAGACGCTCTGCAGCGCGTGTCGGGCTTACCTCAGCAGACTCCAGGTCCTTGTTGTAGGCCTTTGGAGGAAACCTCATGGCCTGCACAGAAACAGCAGAATTCAGTTCCCCACACTCAAACCACTCCCTATATGCCCTACATCTGTTCACTCCCACTCATTTATTTCCCATAATCCACCACGGAGAAGACGAAGAAGCTACATGTAGCTATAGGTGTACAGTGGGTACGGAAAGTATTCAGACCCCCTTAAATTTTTCACTCTTTGTTATATTGCAGCCATTTGCTAAAATCATTTAAGTTAATTTTTTTTCCTCATTAATGTACACACAGCACCCCATATTGACAGAAAAACACAGAATTGTTGACATTTTTGCAAATTTATTAAAAAAGAAAAACTGAAAAATGCTCAGTATTTAGTAGAAGCACCCTTTTGATCTAATACAGCCATGAGTCTTTTTGGGAAAGATGCAACAAGTTATTCACACCTGGATTTGGGGATCCTCTGCCATTCCCTCTTGCAGATCCACTCCAGTTCTGTCAGGTTGGATGGTAAACGTTGGTGGACAGCCATTTTTAGGCAAATGGCTGCAATATAACAAAGAGTGAAAAATTTAAGGGGGTCTGAATACTTTCCGTACCCACTGTATATACTGTATATATATATATATATATATAATGAACTATATGCTTTACTACTTGAAGTAGTCCAGCCTCAAGTAACATGAACAAACCAATGAATCGATGTAATTATTAGTTAAATCCCAAAGACCCTTCTGCTGGTGTTTCTCGTACCTTGACGGACATGTTGTGTATATCCAGACAGAAGGAGATGCGCTGGTGGAAGGCCAGCTGAGGCTCGCGAGTGCTGTAAATGTCCATGGTCTCTTTCGACTGGACGTAACCTTTCTCGTGGTTTATACTGGCCTCAATCACACCGTCACGGATGGCCTGGACAGACAGAGACGGTCACATGCTTCAGCTCAGTCCCTGATGAACACGACCGCACGAGTGAGTGAGTGAGTGAGTGAGTGAGCCTGACCTTGGCCACGATGAACTCTGCGTCTTCAGGACTGTCCAGCTGCAGCTTCTGTGCGATGTCAGCAAGAGAGATGCGCGAGTACGACAGGCTGATCATCCTCACCCCTGCAGACACATCACAAACACACCCAGCTGCCTGAACACTGAGCCACACCTGCTGACGATCCCAGCATCACACAGCCATGGATATAAAGCTGGCAGTCAAATACTTCATATGCACTGAAGAGCTGGTGAGTCACATTAAGCCATTCATATTCAAAACCGATTCTATCATCTATTCTCACAGTTAGCATCCAGTTTTGACCTCTTCATCATCATCAGGGATCCAGACTAACATGAGGGGAGTCTGTGTGTATGGTGGCACCAGCACATGATTCTGCAGGAAGCTAATAACCTGATAACACTGGAGCTGAAGTAACATCTGCAAACTTCACACCTGTGTATAGAAATATTCTGAAATATTCAGGGTGACTGAGCGGAGACTCAACAGATTCCCTTCGTCAAATCAAGCCAGTGACAGAGTGTTAGAGCTGTCAAAATGACTGAAAAACTACATTCAAATTTTCTACTTAAATATTATCAAAATTTGAATTATATTCAAATTTAAAAATGCATAATTTCAGTTAGGGGGAAAAAAGCTTTTGGCTTCTCTCCTGAGGCCACAAGAGGGCACATCTAGCTAAATATTATGCGCGTTTCTTCAAAGCGTAATAAAATAACACAACTATCTTTGAAAAAAAGTGCATAATGTTTAAAAACCATATATAATTAATAAAGTTGCTTAAACAATTAGAAAAAAACCCTGCACCATGTATGCATAGTTTAATACAAAGGACCGAAAGCCAATCACAAAGAGTAGGCTACTTTCTTCATTTAACAACATGAGATACAGTGGGATGGGGAAAACCGCCATAACATCTTGAGACATGTTTTTTAAAAGTTGAACTTGCATTAATTTTACATGGCTTTCTAAACATGCTGCTCTCTTGTGCGAGACGCGAGTGCAGTGCTGATAGATGCCCCTCTAGAAAATGTGATAAATATGCGTTCTGTGTGAACGGCTTGGTTTCAGTTTTGACGTAAACAACATCTTCTCCACACTGATGCTCTCGTTTTCCGCTATATATTGAATGAACAACGTAGCAGCGCCGCATCTAGTGGCTTCAACTGGATAGGCTAACAAAAGCATTCAAATGCAATCAATTGCACATACATCGTCATCGCATTTCGTGCGCCGCTGATAAGCTGCCTCACGGCTGACGCAGACCTTAAATTCAAACGTTTTTGCATTCGAATGTGGACTTTTTTTTTTTTTATTTGACGAATATTCGAAATTCAATTTTTTTTTGACAGCCCTACAGAGTATTACAACACAATAGATCTGACACAAGGAAACTGATCAGCAAGACACACCATTTCATATGTTTTTCTATTATTTGTTGGAATATATTCATTTTCAAGCCATTATCCTAGAAAATAAATCTGTATTCGCTCAAGAATCAAATTGTTTGTCAGTTTGCTTAAGAAAAAAAAACGATCTTCCATTGTGCAGCTTTAAAGAACATCTTCATGAGCGTCACTGAAAGCCTCATCGGTTCCACCTCAGAATTACTGCAGCTTCGGTTTCTTTAAAGACTCTTAAATCACTGATTATTGGTGCTTTTCAAAGACGTGCTAAGTATCAAACTTATTTGAGAAAAAGAATAAAATGACTGATTGTTTTAATTGTATTACATGCATGAAGACAAACAGGTCTTTAAGGTAAGAGTCAGACTGATCAATTTATTTGGACTACACTCTTAGTAAAATATTTTATTTCAACCAAGCCTTTAAGTGTTGTGTGCACACTAGACTGAACACTCAACACTTCTTCAGTCATGATAAGACTCTTCAGTGTCTTTTTTAAAAAGGTCAACAAATTCAACACGACTAATCATAATTTAGCCAAAAGGTAAAAATATGCAACTTTTTTTTGCAACGCTGAAGTAGCAGCTGTAAAGTTTGTGTTCTTGTAATTCAGCTAGGAGTTCACGGTGTGATCTTCTATTGGTCACACGTCTTTAAGAGATTCGAATACCAAACACGAACTTCAGAAAACTCCTTGGCTTGAGCTCGTGTTTCGGGCCTCCAGCACTCAGGTGTGCGTGAATGGAAGTCAATCTTTACTCTGACTCACACAGACACAGACGACACAGCAGAGCTCTACAGAAGAGCTAGAGAGCGCCTGAGTCGAGTCTGTACTACTGCAGAAGGACTCCATGAGCTTTGTGTTAGTGAGACGCCACTACAAAGGAACGAGGGTTAAGATCAGCAGCACTCACCGGTCTTGATGACGTTGTGTCTCAGACGGATGATCAGCGTGTAGGTGCCGTCGGCCTGAAACTTCTCTCCAAACTCATCCAGCGCCTGGTTAAACTTGGCCAGATTTCCAGCTCTCACCGCTAGACAGGGCAGAAACAGCACACTGTTATTAACTAATCCTGTTAGGAGTGTGACGTTATGCTGCTCTCATGATCCACACTCATACAACATTTAACAGGAAGCTCAGAATTACAAATGTAATCACTTTTAAGACAAATGGAAAATTGTTTTTTTCCCCTTAAAACACACAGGTCTGGACACCCCTACCATGCCTCCCACACCCGTTCTATTCAGCAGCCACTTACAGCTCAATCAAACTAGCTTCATAAGTGACACATTGAGCAACATCGACTCTGTTAATGAACTGAATCAACACTGAAATGACTGGAGTGCAACATAATGACACTACGGTCTTCAGCCGAGCTGCTTCACAGCAGAATTAGATTTTCTCATGTTTAGTCACACTCCATTTTTCATATCTACGATACACATCCTCACACTGCTGAAGCACGCGGTCTCGTGACACCCCCAGCAGGAGTATTTAAAGTCCGACTTTACTTCCATATCGTGACGTGCTTCAGAGAGAAACGGAACACTGAATGAGTAAACAGAGGGCGTGGCTTGTTTTGTTCTACTGTGAACTGATTGGACGTAGAACACTGACAGTTGGAGGGGCGTGTTTAAGGATGTTATGCTCAAGCCGTCAAACTGACATCAAGATTACGAAAGCAAACTATTTTGTTTTGTGGACTGACTTGCACGGATGAATTGTTCACCACAAAAATAGCAGTGTGCGCTAACAAAACAAATATGTGACCCTGGAGCACAAAACCAGTCATAAGTGTCATTTTCTCGAAATTGAGATTTCTACATCATCTGAAAGCTGAATAAATAAGCTTTCCATTGATGTATGGTTTGTTAGGATAGGACAATATTTGAAAATCTGGAATCTGAGGGTGCAAAAAAATCTAAATATTGAGAAAATCATCTTTAAAGTTGTTCAAATGAAGTTCTTAGCAATAACATATTACTAATCAAAAATTAAGTTGTGATATATTTATGGTAGGAAATTTACAAAATATCTTCATGGAACACGATCTTTAAATATTGAGAAAATCATCTTTAAAGTTGTTCAAATGAAGTTCTTAGCAATGCATATTACTAATCAAAAATTACGTTTTGATATATTTACGGTAGGAAATTTACTAAATATCTTCATGGAACATGATCTTTACTTAATATCTTAATGATTTTTGGCATAAAAGAGAAATGGATAATTTTGACCAATACAATGTATTGTTGGCTATTGCTACAAATATACCCCAGCGACTTAACACTGCTTTTGTGCTGCAGGGTCACATATGGTCAATGTTGATTTCATGTGTACTTTAAATGCATTCTTCAACACAAGGATTTGTGTGAGCGAGAGGAAGTACCCTGTGTGAGCAGGAAGTAGGGCATGAGGGACCTCTTGAGAGACGGCTGGCGGAACTGCAGGCGGTCAGGAATCTCCCCCAGCAGCAGCTCCACCACGATCAGCAGCTTATGCACCTGACGGAGACACAGCCGTCACTCACAGCAGCAGCGACAGGAGCCAGTCGCACACACACACACACACACAGACACACTCACCGTCTGCTTGAAGCCCACGGCCGTGTGCTGCGGCGCTTTACGCAGCGCGTTCGTTAGCGTCCTCCTCGCCTCTGAATACTCCAGCTGGATGGCCTTGATCCGCCCTCAAAATGTGCAGTGCACAAATATTAGTACAGATTTGTCTCATGGAAATGCACATTTTACAGCAAAGCACTGGGTTTGAGTTGGGATACAGATTGTTAGTGTTAAATTTACTATTTTTCACAACACTGTAGCATTAGCACATGTCGCAGCTGATCCGGACACGGTGTAATACAACAGACATGACAAATATAATAATACAACAACATTTATTATTCATTTATATTTGACATTCCTGCTGAATTCAAGCGCTTTCTCGCAGCACAGTTTGTAAAAATGGCCTCACTATGACACATTTTTAAAGAAAAGGAGGGATTCATTGAGTTTATTTTTGTAATCAACACAACATGTTGTTGATTGAGCTGAACTTGTTGTAGTGAATCCAGAATACTTTGACGATTACCTTGATAAAGTGCTCAAGCCTCACTACAATATAAACCACGTGTCAGTTTAATGGAAGCCAGTCATGATGGAAGTATTGACTTGTGACCAACAGTTCAGTAACCTGAAGCACCACACCACCAGCTGCCGCTCTCCACTCACCGGTGTAGTAGAGATAGCGCGCCCACTCGTTGTTGTTGGCCAGCTCGGGGAACACAGACTTGGACACCAGTTTCTCCGCCTGGTCATACAGATTGAACTGCAGGTAGTTGCGCAGCAGCAGGTTGAGCAGCGTGGCCTGGCCGTCAGCGTCATGGCGTAGCGTAGCCGTCCTCAAGCGCGTGTGCAGGAAGCTGTGCTCACGAGAGAGAAGAGTGACCACAGCAGCTCAGCTGAACCTAAGGTCAAAGGTCATGTGGAGAACAGGCTCACCTGCGGACCGCATCCAGCTGGTTCAGGAACTCGTACACGCGCGAATGGTAGTAATAACACTTGGCAGCCACTAAGTCCAGAGCCCGGCGGTTCTGAGAGCCGATCTTCTGGAGCAGATCATCAGACACTTTCTGGGCCTGTGCAGGACAGAGGATTCACTGAGGAAAACTAATGCAACTAATGATTATCTGGACAATCAATTCATCAGTCGAGTATTTCTTTGATTAATCAGATTAAAACACACACACCATATGTTATTATCTGTAAATAACTGAAGAACCCCGTGCTTCATGTGCTGGACTGCAGTGAAATCTAACTCTGCTAGCAGAGATTTTTATTTCATTAATATTTCCTATTCCTTTTAGGTACACATGCATAGTTAAGAATAAACCCTTTGAATGTTCATTCACATTTTCAGCGGATGAGATATAATGGGAGTTTGCTGACCTCGGCGTAGCGTGTCTTGTTGGTGAGGTAGACCACCATCAGCAGCTGCAGATAGGCCTCCACCTCTGGGATGAGCGGCGTCGCCGCAGCTTTCCCCGTGCGAGGCCTGAACGCCACATCTCCTTCCTTCTCCACCGGCTGAAGCAGAGACACCGGTTACAGCCATGCACTCAAGATATGGAGGGAAGAGCTGACTTGCAGTAAAGGTCAGGGCTCAACATGAAGTGCTCTTGAGACGGAGGACGCTGAAAACACCACGAGCAGGGCTCCAGACTCAAAAGCTCTAGCACCAGCACTGAAATCACTCATCACTATTAATGATACTAATTAATCAAATACACGCTTTGTCTCTTGGAATTGCAGATTTGACAGCAGCAGTAGATTGAGCTGGGATGAGGATGTACATTTACTTTCATTAACAAAACCGGTAAAGTCACTGCTAACCCTGTGCTGAACTCGAGCGCTTCTCGCTGGATCTCACAGCGCGGTTTAATAACTAGGGTCCTGGATCGATTCTGAGATTTCCAGATGCATCGTGATTCTCTCTGGAATGGATTCTGAGCTTTCAAATGCTCACGAAGAAGAGCGCTTGTGCGTTCGGCTGAGTCATGTATTGTAAGTGGTTAAATGCACCTCGGCTTTTATGACGCAAGATTAATGTAAACACAGCCCACTGTGAACACTCTTGTAATTCACTTCAACCTTTCTGAACTTCATGAATGATTATTTTAGGTTCAAGTGGTGTGTGTGTGTGTGTAAGAACTGGAAGCATCGGAGTACGGCTGTTTCTAAAGCACGCAGCGCCATCTGCTGTTAAATCTGAGCTCAGAATCGACTCCAGAGAGAATCGCCATGCCTTCGGAAAACCGCAGAATGGATTTAGCATCGCACCCCTATTAATAACAGTCACGTGATCAAACGCATTCGCTCTAAGACCACGCTGCGTGCGCTCTGTTGGGCCGAGCTGATAAATGGTCCATGTGGAGCGGTTCACACGAGTAGCACTGTTTCGTTCTGCTTTTGGCCCATTTGCCCTTGGCTTTAACACGTTTAATACGCAACAGACATGGCCGTGTTTATCAGTGACACCAGTGCAACCTTTAACAAAACTCAGTCGCACCGGCAGGACAAAAGGTTGCAAAATGAGAGCGTTTAGTCCCAGTCTGGAGCCCTGCATAGCAGTCTGTGTGCACGCTAATATTTACAGCCCATATCACTCTGATTAAGAGAACAGCCCCACTTTTGACTTCACAGCTGTAAATGCATACGCCGAGGAACAGAAAGCTGTGGGGTCTGGTACCTCGTCCAGGAAGCGGAGCAGGAACTCTTTGCTGGCAGCGTTGCACGTGAAATACCCGGACACAGCTTTCTGCAGAACATTGGGATTGAGACGGCGGCTGGTGGAGGGCAAAGCTCGCAGGGCACGGAGGACGAAGCGCGGCTCCTTCCCCTGCAGGGCCTTCTCGATCTGCTTCACGTGCTCCTTGATATCTGCAGCAGACAGACACATTCAGAGTCACCCACAGAGCTTTCCACACGCCTCGGAGTTCATCAGGTTCAGGAGCAAGTGACTAGTGCTCGACTACTTTATCACAAGCAGATCTCTTACATTTTTGCCTTTTCTTGACAGTTTTAAGTCATAAAGTGCGCAGGATATATTAAAATTCATCGCAAGCTTCGGCAGGCAGGCAGTCGTGCCGGTGTCCTCCGGAACTCAACAGCGCCCCACACGTTACACTGTGAGTCTGTGGTGAGAAGTGGAACTGCAGCACGCGCTAATTGAGAGGCTTTTGGGCAGTTTTGAGACTCCCCGCTTACTTTCAGGTTACCTTCTCTGGCTCCAGACCAAGAGGACGTCAGTCAGCTTCAGCTGTATGTGTCTGCATCAGGTCAGTAAGCAGCTGGCATGTCTGCGTTTCCTATGTGGAGTAGTGTTTTACATTAATGAAAGTGTTACTCCTGTAGTTTACATGTGTTCACGTTAAAAGCCTTTATATAGTTCTGTTGTGTTTGTTTTATGTTCGTTTTGAGAGGAGACATGATATTCGTTTCCTCACTTAAATTCCTCTTCAACTTGTAACATTCCAAGTCAACATTCGGAGACGTTATTAAGGCAATAATTCTATAGCATTATATGTGTGTGTACTTTGAGCTTGTCAATCAACATTAGCGTGCCGCCCACTGGCTGAACAACGCATTAGATCTCTGGCAAAAGTGTGTGTGCATGTGTTAGACTGTAAAGACTACAAGCTTTCTTGAGTTTATTATAAACTAGCGCTACGACCCAGAGTCTGCCCACCTAAACTTACAGTCAGGAGCCGCTACTGCTTATTAGGCATCCTTAAAACAGCAGCGTGAATGAAACGTAGACCGAGACACTATCACAACTAAACAGATGGTCCAGGTACGAATAAATGCAACAGCATTTTTATTCTGATCAGTTTACTCATCTGAGCTCTTAATTTTGCTCTCAAGTGCACCAGAAAAATATTTTTAACACTTTAATATTTTTAAGCCGATTTCGGTTCGATTTCGATTCATCGTTCAGCCCTGCTCCACACGGAGTCACTTTTATTTAATAGCAAAGCAGTGAACGGAAAGCCGTCTGTCATTATGTGAGCGCCCATTCCAGTTCTCAAGGCCCAAATACACACACACACACACACACACACACACACACACTCTCTCACGCGCGCGCACACTCTCTCACGCACGCACACTCTCACGCGCTCTCACACGCGCCCGCACTCTCACGCGGACACACTCTCTCACGCACACTCTCTCACGCGCGCACACTCTCTCACGCACGCACACTCTCTCACGCGCAGTCTCTCACGCACACTCTCAGGCGCGCACACACACACACACTCGCGCGCAGTCTCTCACGCACACGCACTCTCACACACGCGCACTCACTCGCACACACGCACTCGCACACACTCTCTCACGCGCACACACACTCACGCATGCACACTCTCTCACGCGCGGACGCACTCTCTCACGCGCGCACACTCTCACACGCACACAGTCACGCGCGCCCACACGCTCTCACGCGCGCGCACACTCTCACGCACGCACACTCTCTCACGCACACACTCACGCACACTCTCTCACGTGCTCACACTCTCTCGCGCGCGCCCACACACTCGCACGCGGGCACACACTCTCACGCGCACCCGCACTCACACGCGCGCACACTCTCTCACGCACGCACACTCTCTCACGCACGTGCACACTCTCTCACGCGCTCTCACACGCGCCCGCACTCACACGCGCGCACGCACTCTCACGCGGACACACTCTCTCACGCACACACTCTCTCTCTCACGCACACTCTCTCACTCACGCACACATCAAAAGGGCTGAATATTGGACCTGAGCATTAGGTCTTAAAGGGACAGCAGCCTAATATCTCTGCTGCCATCGGTGGAAAACTCGCTGATTTAGAGCCAAAGGCTTCCAGCTGTAGATCATCCAGTGACGTCACAGAGGAATATAGAGAAATTACAAACCACCAATCATCCATCAGCAACTATCAGCATTGTTTTTTAACTTGCCATGAGAGAGAGAGTGTGTGTGTGTGTGTGAGAGAGTGTGTGAGAGTGAGTGTGTGTGTGTGTGTGTGTGAGAGAGAGAGAGAGAGAGAG
>NW_015644003.1:256789-260865 GCF_001515625.1 Sinocyclocheilus rhinocerous
GAGAGAGAGAGAGTGTGTGTGTGAGAGAGAGTGTGTGTGTGTGTGTGTGATATGTTTGCTGAGAGTGTGTGTGTGTGTGTGTGTGATATGTTTGCTGAGAGTGTGTGTGTGTGTGTGTGTGATATGTTTGCTGAGAGTGTGTGTGTGTGTGTGTGTGATATGTTTGCTGAGAGTGTGTGTGTGTGTGTGTGTGATATGTTTGCTGAGAGTGTGTGTGTGTGTGTGTGTGTGTGTGTGATATGTTTGCTGAGAGTGTGTGTGTGTGTGTGTGTGTGTGTGTGATATGTTTGCTGAGAGTGTGTGTGTGTGTGTGTGTGTGTGTGTGAGTGATATGTTTGCTGAGAGTGTGTGTGTGTGTGTGATATGTTTGCTGAGAGTGAGGTGAAGTTCTGACCGTCGAGCGTCAGCTGGTCCTGCTCTCCGTCCTGCGGCTCCGCGCCGCTCTTCTCTTTCTCCGCGCGGGCTTTCTCGCGTCTCTTTGCCGTCACTTCTTTCATGCTGGAGCTCGATGTCGTACCGCGAAAATCACGCATGTAAATAAGACGTTGTTGGAGCGCTCGGATTCACGCCGCTAGAAACTAACGCTGAAGATGACTGGCGATTCTCAGGCGCCGCAGTGCATCATGGGACGGTGGCGCTGTCTCTCTCTCTCTCTCTCGTGCGGAGCTGAGGCCGCGGGAGGAGCGTGCTGCCATCTAGCGCTCATCATCATCACAGCAGCTTGAACAGAAACTGACGGCCCACCAGTGCGATCAGAGTCGGACGGCACCCATTTATATACACACCAGTGGCGTTCCGTCCATATAAGCTGCGAATGCTCCGCATACCCAGGCCATTTGAGAGAATAAGTTCACAGGATAATTCATATAAACATGATTATAAGTTGATCCCTTGTCATTTATCAAATGCTGTTGCCGTCAGATCTCGATTGCAGAGAATCACATTGTGTTTGATGCAAAACCAACGCGACTAAATCAAAAGAAAAAACACTGTAACTGTATATTTTTGTTTTCTCAAACAAAGCCAATTTTAAAAGTCCACTGAACACATATATTTTTACATTTTTGATCATAGACAAGACAACGTATGTTGAAGATATACGTTATTGCCTAATCGGTAAATAATAATAATAATTAAAAAATAAAAATAAAAACGTGGGCTATATAACATTTTAATACATATTAATAACAAACATCATTTTGTTCCCTTTGTTTTGCGTATGCTCGTGTCGCTGAGTGGTTTTATTATTGTTTGCAAGGTTGCAACGTTACTTTGCAATATTTTGAATATTTTTGGTTATTGTGCATGGTCTGTTATTGGAGTAGTGTCACACGGGTGGGAGGTTTAACTCCTATTCATTGGGAATAAAAAAATAATTTAGCTGATGCAGAGAGACATATAGACATCTCCCCACCCTCTGATCATAACCTAACTACAGTGTAGACGTTATTTGGCGGTTTTTACTTGGAAAACCAGCTATATTTTTCTTGCATTCGAATAATGGATAAATTTGAAACGATAGAAGAAGGAATAGAGATGAATATCATTTACAAATAAGGGTTGAAATGTGCATACTTTTAAATCGACACCTGCCACGGTGTCTCTTAGCTATTTGTCATCTGTGATCCCTTCTGAGTGTCCTAAAAGCTCTGAGAGTCACAGCTCGCCACTGATACACACTGTTGTTTAAAATACACACACGCTCACACACGCACTCACACTCACACACACGCACACACACATTCACTCCTTCAAGAAATGTGTTTTAGCAATTCAGAAAAACTGTAATATAGGCTGTGAGTCTTAGGTGCCCCCTACTGGGCAAGTATGGTACTTTCCACTGGGCAGCACCAATGAACTAGTGAACTAGTGAACAAACAAGTATGATGAATGGCCATGAGGACACCTGCATCTAGGGAGAGAGGACGAGACCAAGGTCGAAATGGAAAATGGTTCAAACTAGAAGGAATCTACGATTAGAAAGAAAACCAAAATGAGAATGAATTAAGTGTAGCAAAACTAATGGGGCAAGACCAATCAGAGGCCGAGTTGTCCATTTTTGGTTGAAAAGACTGATAAGAACGAGGTATAAATATGGCTGCCTGGACAGACAAAGACTCAGATGCAGCGACTGTCATCTCGGCTTTGTTGCTGTGTTCAATAAAGTCTTATTTTAGCATCTGGAACTCTGTTTCTTGAGTTTTATTTTAGACTTTGAGAAGACCAGTGTTTGCTCCACAACACAACGTAGGGAATAGCAGGTACACACTAACACTGTGTGTGTATATCTACTGTCTTTACCAGTTTAAGTGCACCAGTGTACTCACTCGCTCTCGACTTGCTGTCAGTTTTCAGTCAAATTATGACTGTTTGGGAAAACTAACCATAGACTGACTACAAAAACTAGACGTGCACTAATCTTGGTTTTTTTAAATGGATGGTTCTGATTGTCCGATTGTTGATTCCGGGCTGATTCTGATGCTGACTGCAGATTTTTTTATTAATAAGATATCTGAGATCAGACATACCATCAAATCGGTTGTTGGCGATCTGGAAGGCCATTTAAAATATACAGCTGTCTTTAGTCAGTTTACACCTATTTCGCTTTCTTTTCTAAAGGACATTGTTAAGCAACTCAAACCAACTGTTTCACTCTTAGATATAATTCCCTCACGGTTATTTAAACAAGTGTTCAGTGTAATGGGTCAGACACTTTTGAATTTGATTAATAAATGCCTTGAGTTAGGAGTTGTTCCTGACTATTTAAAACATGCCTCGGTACAACCCAGGGCTGTACAGTGCGACATATATGTCGCACGTGCTACGAAAAAACTGGCCTGTGCGATGAATAAAGTTACCGCTGTAGCACGCGTGCGATACAGTTTAGCATGTTCATAACACAGCCGCTTAATAGTGTGAAGTGATTTCTTGTGCTTGTTTGTGTGTGTGAGATTGATTATACTTGGTAGTTAGGGGTGTGCGATATGATGATTTTTGATCATAAACGATTAAAATGTCTCCACGATCTGCTTTTGAAGAAATATCGTTGTATCGTGCTACAGCGCACATTCTATCAGCTGCAGACAGTTCTGGCGCCTCCCTCCGTCTCAATATAATGTACAACACCACATGCATTCACATCAGTGTTAGCTCAGCGGTAGAGTTACTCTCACGGGACACTGCACTTATGCGCAATCACAAAACTACATTATTTCCATGTGCTTTAAAGGAATACCGGTTAAACATTTAATTCACGTGCTGTTCTGCATGCGCTTTTTCTGAGCGTGTACTCATGAAGCGCATGACAAAGATTTTTATCTTTGCTCACTTTGGCCTAAATGTCTGCCATTCTTTTTTATTTTATATTTTGTTAAGGTGTAAGAGGTGTTATGTTTCTGCACTCTTCCATTTTTAGCAAATTAAGAAAACTTTGTCTAAAAACAATTTTCGTGATGGTTTGTATTTTTTGTGCTCTGTATGGAACATCAGTGCCTGTTTAAGTGATGAACTCCATTACTTGTGTTTGTTTTCAGACATGATAACAGACGTTTGATACTTGTGCTACAACTTTTTGGCCTGTGCTACAAAACTTTCAACCTCTGTAGCACCAGTGCTATGTGAAAAAAAAGTTAACGTACAGCCCTGCAACCCAGACCTTTTCTGAAAATCTTCTAAATCTGCCTGCATTTTAATGAACTGAATCATGCAGTGAAAGAACGCGCACTGGTCTAACCTGCTAGACTTCCTATTGCTAAACTTCAGCGAACTTACATGGTACGTTAGCTCTCATGAGTCATGGATGTTAACAAGACAAATGAACCATATTTGTCTTTTGGATAATTAGCTGTAAATTCGAGGCACAAGTAGCTTTTGTTCATCACCACAGCAAGACAAACACAGGGGAAAGAGAGGGAGGGCTTCACTTCTGCGCTCTCTGCTGTCAGGGATGTGCTGATCGCTGCCGTATGAGGCAATGACTTTGCAGGCAGCGTTTTTGCACGAAGGCACCTCATGAAGCTGATTTCGGACAGGCTTCTGAGGCAGCGTAACGGTTTAATGATCTACAACAAAACAGA
>NW_015644003.1:261006-267412 GCF_001515625.1 Sinocyclocheilus rhinocerous
AGTTTTTGTGATAACTAAACGAATATTTAATTACTATAATACTGATTTCTCGCTAGAAATAACATCAAAAGGGAAAAAGGTTTGTCAGAAATATACATTTACACACAAACTGACCACCAAACGCAACTTTCAGACGCCATCTTTATTTTTTAGCTCAACCGTCACAGAATGGAACGCACAGGATTGTGGGATATCATGGGCAGCGGAGGATGCATCTATGCTGCCTTCAGAATTCGGTCAGAAGAAGGTGCCTCCGGAGACAGGAAGTGCAGCAGGATTTGGATTCGGACGTGCCACGATGCCTTCCTGTGCCTCCGAAGGCAGTATTCTAGAGTTTTCGGACGCAGCCACTGTGTGCTACACTGCTGTGCTGCGCGGAGACGCGGAGACGCGGAGAAGAGGAAGTCTCAACATGTCCCCACCTGACCTGATATTCTTTATTTGTTTGACAGGGAAAGCTGTGCGCAAACAGAAACACACACACACGCACACATATATACATTTATAAAAAATAAAAAAACTCCCCAGAAAAAAGGGCACTTTCTCTGGAGGCAGAAAAAGAGCAGGTGCTCAAGCCCCCTTTGATGTCTATGTGTGCAGGTGCCTGGTTATAGTTCCCACGGTAACTGACTCTGAGTATAAGTTACCTCTCTTTCAGAAATGGCTTGACTTACCCTGCTTTCTCGGGTTTGACAAACCTCTCATTCTGAAACACAAAACCCAGAGTTTCCCTCATTTCAGGGTTAACATCCAGTTTTCTGAAGCGGGCCTCGGGTCTACAGAGAGTCCGGCTCCGGGACAGCAGATGGCGCTGCCGCGTTTGGCCGAGGCGGAAAACGGCGAATGGAGGGAAAGTTTGTTGTGGATGATAACAGCGGGTCGGGATAAACACTGCTGTTCAGGATGAACTTCAACAAAACATAGCCATAAACCAGTTTGCGAGCACTGAAAGCCCTTCTGCCGATCATGCTGTGAGTGTCAGTGAGCAGAATAATGTCGGACTTACAGACTTTACTGATCGATGCGCTGCGGGACGCGGATGCCAGGTAAACACAGACTTTACTGTTAACTAGTCTAACTAATGACTAGCGCTGGATCTCTGTTAACTAGTCTAACTAATGACTAGCGCTGGATCTCTGTTAACTAGTCTAACTAATGACTAGCGCTGGATCTCTGTTAACTAGCAAGTGTTGTTGACCCAAAGTCCAGATGCACAACTGTTTCAATCAGCCTAATTCAAACTTTAACAGAAGTATTGAAACAATCACTAAAGCAAAGTTTTACAATAAAATCTATTTGAATACTTTTTAAATAATAAATTATAATAATAGAAACCCAATTTAATATGTTATTGACCTTCTGAAAGCGTTTCATGTCAAATGGATAAAGTCAGAAAGCTAGTTTTTATCAAGTTATTGTGCCTTTTAAAGTTACCCCAAATACTTTTACATATTCGTCAGTTATTGAAAACACTATTTTAATTTCCTTGAACAAACCTGAAAATCATTAACAAGACATTTATCTCTTTTGGGTCAAAGACGAGTACCATTCTGGTGTCCGCATCAAATTAAGTTTACCAAAGTAATTTTATATACATTATAAATGCAAGTAAAGAGTCTACTTTCATATTTCAAATGACTGGTGAAAATAAAATGTCAAAATATGGGGAAAATAATGTTCCAAAGTAAAAACAAATGTCATTCAGTGTAATGGTCCGGACTGTGATTTTACCATTACATCTTAAAGTTAACATAAAATACCAAGTTAAAAAATACACTGGTTGTCCTGTCATTTTCCAGTAAGTGTCGGCTGTGTTATATTAAAAGGACTATGTCTTATTGTTTTTAAAGTTGTGAAATAACCAGGGGACTTCTGTGCTGGAAAAGCAGTGTACCAGAGGTCACTGAGTGTAGTGTAGCGTGTAGAAGTTATTCTGAAATCATGTAAGAGCTGAGAGTCATTCAGCGGTCCGTGTCCATCAGATGAAGACCGCGCGCTGCAGGAAACTGAGTTTAGTGCTCTTAAATATCTGAGCATTTCATCTGTTCATGTGTGGTGTCCGCAGTTACAAACACACGGCATTCAGTGAAATGCCCAAAACACTGTTATTGTGAGTAGATGTGATGAACTCAGTGTTAGATACAGGCGGCCAGCTGATTGCCTGCAATATTAGCTGAAGTAGAAGCATGCATTACACTGAAGGACAGTATCACTGCATAAATAACCATTTCAGCATCTTACTGATATTACAGATACATGAGGAATGTTTAGCATTGACTAATGTGTTAAACTTAATAACTATAAAGATAACTACCGTATTGGCCCGAATATAAGACGACCCTGATTATAAGACGATATAGTAATGTAATGATAATGATAGTAATGCTCGCTCTAAGCATGCGCTGCAGGCCTGTCCTCTGCTGCTTTACACACTGGAGCTCTTTAAAGAGGAATGCATTCTGATTGGCTCTCGATGCTTTGAGCATTCATCAGCTGGAATAAAAGTCATAACAATATCATTTTTCTGTGCATCATTAGTTGTGCTGTGGAATCTGCTAATCTTTCATATTTAGAATTATTTTTAAAAACTATTTAACCATTTATTTTTTTACTTTTTTATTATATAAAGATATATTATTATATTTAATATTTTAAAAACTAATTTAACGACAGACTAATACTAAAAATTCAATTCAAGTCAAGTTTATTTGTACAGCGCTTTTCACGATACAAATCATTGCAAAGCAACTTTACAGCAAATTAAGTTTCTACAATATTTAGTAGTAGCTTATCAGTGGTGACTGTCAGTTAATTCAAGGATTCAATTCAAGGATTCAAAGCGTTTATTGTCATATGCCCAGTGAGGAAAACAAGTTTCCCTGAGCAATGAAATTCTTACTTTGCTGTCCACAATGAATGCCAAGACAGTGCAAAACTATACACACATACACAAACTATACACACACACATACACAATGTAAGAAACATAATAATAAAAACTATGCTGCAGTAGTAGGAATAAAGACTATGAAAAAAAAATAGAAATATAGACTATGTGTATCTATATATGCGAGTATAGAGTAGAAATATAGAATGTGAAAATAGAAATATAGACTATGTATATGGTATCTAAATATGCGAATGTACAGTATTAACTTATGTGCAAAAAACAATAGTGCAGTAACATGTGCAAATTGAGTGCAACTACATGATAACAATAGCAGCAGTAACAGATGTGCAAATTGAGATGAGGCTACATGAGTAATATTAACAAATATACAATGGTAGTAATAACAGCAATAACATTACAAATGTTCAAATGAGATGAAACTATTTGGACCGACTGTTCTCTGAGATAAGTCCACTAGCTAGCTACCTGTTTAAGAGTCTAATAGCTGAGGGGAAGAAGGAGTTCCTTAATCTGGAAGTCCTGCAATTTACACTCCTGTACCTCCGTCCTGAGGGTAGGAGTGTGAACAGTCTGTGTTGGGGTGGGTGGGGTCTTTAATGATGGATGCAGCTCTTCTGTGGACTCTGCGATGGTAAATGGCCTGCAGAGAGGGCAGTGGAGTCCTGATGATCTTCTCAGCAGTCTTCACCACTCTCTGCAGACGTTTGCGGTCCCTTACAGTAGTGCTGCCATACCATGCAGTGATGCAGC
Source organism: Sinocyclocheilus rhinocerous (assembly GCF_001515625.1). NCBI lineage: Eukaryota > Metazoa > Chordata > Actinopteri > Cypriniformes > Cyprinidae > Sinocyclocheilus > Sinocyclocheilus rhinocerous. Next base: position 264,668 of record NW_015644003.1, read on the forward strand.
TGGTCAAGACGCTCTCAACTACACAGCTGTAGAAGTTGTTGAGGATCTTAGGTGACATGCCAAACTTCCTCAGCCTCCTCAGTAAGTACAGCCGCTGTTGTGCCTTCTTAACCAGCTGGGTGGTGTTGAGTGTCCAGGTCAGGTCCTCGCTTTTGTGGACCCCCAGGTATTTAAAGCTGCTCACCCTCCTCTCGGATAAGCAGTGGCTGGTGAGTTCTCCTCTCTTTCCTCAAGTCCACTATCATCTCCTTTGTCTTGTCCGTGTTGAGGGTGAGGTTGTTGTCCTCACACCATGCCACAAGACTGGCCACCTCCCTCCTGTAGGCCGCTTCATCCCCGCCAGTGATCCGTCCTATCACTGCGGTGTTATCAGCGAACTTCAGTATTATGTTGTCCTTGTGGGAGGCAACATAGTCATGTGTGAACAGTGTGTAGAGGAGGGGACTGAGAACACACCCTTGTGGGGTGCCAATGCTTGTTATGACAGTGTCTGAGGTCCTATTTCCAATCCTAACAGACTGCGGTCTGCCAGTCAGGAAGTCTAGGAGCCAGTCACAAAGTGTGGGGTGTAGTCCAAGTACAATCAGTTTTTGGGTGAGTTTGTGAGGGATGACCGTATTGAAGGCGGAGCTATAATCAATAAAGAGCATCCTGATATAAGTGTCCTTATCTTCCAGGTGAGAAAGGGAAATATGGAGGGCAGCAGCAATGGCGTCTGAGGTGGACCTGTTGGGCCGATATGCGTACTGCAGTGGGTCCAATATGTCCGGCATACTGCTCTGAATGTGAGTCAGCACCACTCTCTCAAAACACTTCATGATGATCATGATGATTGCTACTGGCCTGTAGTCGTTCAGGCAGGTCGGGGGGCTCTTCTTGGGAAGGGGGATGATGGGGATGATGGTGAAGCAGGTTGGGACGATGCTCTGACTGAGGGAGAGGTTGAAGATGGAAGTGAGTACATCAGTCAGCTCCGTAGCACAAGCTCTGAGGGCCCGTCCAGGGATGTTGTCTGGCCCTGCTGCTTTGCGGGGGTTGATTTTCCTCAGCGCTTTGTGTACCGCAGCTGATGAGACAGTAGGAGGGGGGGAGGGGGGTTGAGTGATCAGAGTGTGTGTGTGCCTCCTCTCTGTGTCGATGCTGGAGGTCTCGAAGCGGGCGAAGAAAGTGTTGAGGTCATCCGGCAGGCTGTCTGAGGAGCTGATAGTGGTGCTCGTGGTGGTCCTGTAGTTTGTGATGTGCTGCATGCCTTGCCACATCCGCCCGGCGTCAGCAATAGAGTAGAAACTGTCCAGCTTCTCTCTGTACTGTCTCTTGGCCGCTGTAATGGCTTTTCTCAGTCCGTACTTAGCAGCTCTGTACTCTGTCTCGTTGCCTGATGTAAATGCAAGAGATCGAGCACGTAGCATGTGGCGTACCTGACTGTTTATCCAGGGCTTCTGGTTGGGGAAATTCCTGACTTGTATGGTGGGTACAATGTTATCAACACAAGTGCTAATGTACCCAGTCACATACTCAGCATAATCCTGTATGCTGACAGAAGAGTCCTCCAAAGTGGCTGCAGCTTTAAACACATCCCAGTCTGTCAGAGCAAAACAGTCCTGCAGGATGCCCTCAGTTTGTAGGGTCCAAAGCTTAACCTGTTTGGTGACAGGGTTTGTTTGTTTGAGTCTTTGTCTGTAGGCCGGGTACATGAACAAAGAGATGTGGTCTGAGTATCCAAAGTGGGGGCGGGGTGCAGCCCTGTATGCATCGCGTATGTTGCTGTAAACATTGTCCAGTGTGTTTTTATCGCGGGTGGGAATGTCCACATGTTGGTGATATTTGGGAAGAACAGTCCGTAATTTGCACTGATTAAAGTCGCCAGCTGCAATAAAAACGGCATCAGACTGACACACACACAGAGCGCTTGCTGAATGACAAAAAGCTGACGCTGGTCTCACCGCACGTGCTTTTATAGCTTCCTGGTCATTACGTCACCCGCCCGTGACGTCTCGCCCATCTATTGGACTGATTACACAAAAGGTTCAGAGCTGGTCACGCTGAAGGGCGTTCCCGAAGCGTCCTCCGATGCAGCTCGAGTTCCTGAAGAGGAACGGCTGTCACACGGCATGTGAGTACTCTCTTTCATGTCTTATTGCACTTAAACTGCCAAACACACACAAGTTTATGTTAAAAACACACAAAGTTGCAAAAACTAGTCGGTTATGTCTATGAAGGTAAACAGCTGGGAAAGAAATTGCATGTTTATATTAGATCTATGTATTAAGTGACAGTAGCTATACTGCTTTCAACACTGGTAATATGACCTAAACAATAAAATAAAAACAGAAAATCACTCACTGCTCTTGAATTAATCATTTCTGTAGCTCTAATAAGAAGACATTTCTGACTTGAATGCTGTTTTTAAATGCTCTAGCGTGAAGATAAACATGGTGGATTGTGTGTGGCTCACTCAGGGTGGGGTATCTGCAAATACGGCAGTGTCCATCAACAGTCATGGGCGGAGCCTGTGCAAAGTGACATCACATTTTACGGATTCTGTGAACGGCTTGTTCTGAGACATTGAATGATTTATGGGGATTAAAAAAAAGGAGCGGGCAGGTTTTTATCATTATAGGGTGGTTGTGTACACACACTGCCAACACATATTTATGTTCAAACAACAGGTAAAAGTGAATTTTGCATGCTCTTTAAAACAAGTACTTATATATATATATATATATATATATATATATAAGTGTA
>NW_015644003.1:267652-274479 GCF_001515625.1 Sinocyclocheilus rhinocerous
TATGTCCGGCATACTGCTCTGAATGTGAGTCAGCACCACTCTCTCAAAACACTTCATGATGATTGGAGTGAGTGCTACTGGCCTGTAGTCGTTCAGGCAGGTCGGGGGGCTCTTCTTGGGAAGGGGGATGATGGTTGTGGTCTTGAAGCAGGTTGGGACGATGCTCTGACTGAGGGAGAGGTTGAAGATGGAAGTGAGTACATCAGTCAGCTCCGTAGCACAAGCTCTGAGGGCCCGTCCAGGGATGTTGTCTGGCCCTGCTGCTTTGCGGGGGTTGATTTTCCTCAGCGCTTTGTGTACCGCAGCTGATGAGACAGTAGGAGGGGGGAGGGGGGTTGAGTGGTCAGAGTGTGTGTGTGCCTCCTCTCTGTGTCGATGCTGGAGGTCTCGAAGCGGGCGAAGAAAGTGTTGAGGTCATCCGGCAGGCTGTCTGAAGAGCTGATAGTGGTGCTCGTGGTGGTCCTGTAGTTTGTGATGTGCTGCATGCCTTGCCACATCCGCCCGGCGTCGGCATTAGAGTAGAAACTGTCCAACTTCTCTCTGTACTGTCTCTTGGCCGCTGTAATGGCTTTTCTCAGTCCGTATTTAGCAGCTCTGTACTCTGTCTCGTTGCCTGATGTAAATGCAAGAGATCGAGCACGTAGCATGTGGCGTACCTGACTGTTTATCCAGGGCTTCTGGTTGGGGAAATTCCTGACTTGTATGGTGGGTACAATGTTATCTACACAAGTGCTAATGTACCCAGTCACATACTCAGCATAATCCTGTATGCTGACAGAAGAGTCCTCCAAAGTGGCTGCAGCTTTAAACACATCCCAGTCTGTCAGAGCAAAACAGTCCTGCAGGATGCCCTCAGTTTGTAGGGTCCAAAGCTTAACCTGTTTGGTGACAGGGTTTGTTTGTTTGAGTCTTTGTCTGTAGGCCGGGTACATGAACAAAGAGATGTGGTCTGAGTATCCAAAGTGGGGGCGGGGTGCAGCCCTGTATGCATCGCGTATGTTGCTGTAAACATTGTCCAGTGTGTTTTTATCGCGGGTGGGAATGTCCACATGTTGGTGATATTTGGGAAGAACAGTCCGTAATTTGCACTGATTAAAGTCGCCAGCTGCAATAAAAACGGCATCAGGGTGAGCCGTCTCTAGTGCGCTTAGTACATCATGGAGCTTGCCTAGCGCTACTGTGGAGTTAGCTCGCGGGGGGATGTAAACAGCGGCTATAAACACAGCAGTAAATTCCCTCGGTAGATAATAGGGACGGCATTTCAGCAATAAAAACTCCACGTCTGGCGAGCAGTGCTTAAAAACAGTCTGTATGTCTCCGCACCACGAGTTGTTAATAAACACACACACACCTTCCCCTTTAGCCTTACCGGAGGCTGCGGTCCGGTCTCCTCGGTGTATGGAGTGAGTTTGTAGCTGAACAGAAGATTCCGGGACTTCTCTGAGAGCCAGGTCTCTTATTTCCCGCTGTGATGTGACCCTTGCTCTCAGCTTGTCCAGTTTGTTTTCCAGAGATCGCACGTTAGCTAACAACAGGCTGGGTAGCGGTGGTCGGCTAGCGCGAGCTTTTAGCTTAGCATGAAGCCCTCCCCTCTTGCCTCGCTTGCGTCGCCGTCTCCGGAGCGCTCTCCTCGGGTCAGCTACCTCGCTCGAGCTCGGTGCTTCTGGGCCTTCCTGGGGGTGGTGGCGGTGACTGTGGGAGCGACTAATGTGTTGTAGCTCCGGAGGTATAAAACCGGTAAATTCAAGATGGTTGGCTGAATTGGCGATGTCCAGTAATGCCTGTCTGTTGTACGTTAGCAGTGCACTGCATTTGAGCACGGCAGATAAAACAGAAAACAAACAAAAAAGAAAGAAAAACTGGCATTCGAGAGCGGAGTGAGCAAACACGTCTGCCTCGGGGGGCGCCATCTGCATCAACGCCATCTGTTAATGTACATATTGCAGAAATGTACGGAAAAATCAATTAAAGACCTAATCAAACAGACAATGAACACTATTAACAGCAATTATTATATGATGCAATCAAACTTATAGCAAAATGTAACAGTTCTGTATGTTGTTTCAGGGTTGGCATCATCTGAGGTCCTCTGACAAAAACACTTCAGTTATGGGAACAATGGCAATATTATCTCTCTTTTTGGCAAATCATCATTCAGCATAACAGATATATTTATGTAAAAATGAAACAATATACTTATTCTGACCTGTACTTATTAAAATACAAAAAAGAATGTGTGGTCATACTAAATTTTATTATATTTTAAATGACTTTGACTTCCTCACAAAAACTTCTTGCTGACAAATGGGTAAAACCTCGTGGTTTGAAGGACATTAGTGAAGTATAAAGATGTAAAACTTCACGATACAAAATGTATGCATATACAGCTAAACGCGTCTCCGTGTGGACGGGGCCTAATAATTAAAGTTACGTATTGACTCGGAAGTATGCAGACATCTTTTTGTTGGGTGCTGTTGCCATGGTGAATCATAATAATTTCAGAGCTCCATTGATCATGACTTCTCATAGTCGTGGTGCTCGCGCTAAACTCAGAGTCAACCTACTCCGAGTCGACTGAACTAACTCTGTTCAGCTGTTCTGAACCATCTCCGGATCTCAGGGTAAGTCAACTCAGAGTTGGTTGAACCTGCTTATTGAAACGGGCCCCAGGAGAGCTGCAGTGAGTTTTTGTGTATCTGGTGCTGATGGAGAATAATATCAAATCCAGCGCACTGGAGGCTGAATGGTTTACAGTGCTTAACACATTTATACATTTATTAGACCACCACCACCCAATGTAAGGTTTGTGCCCCAGCTGCCCTAAACTAATAGTACTGATGATTATCAAATCATTTATGTTTCTGTAATGGTTAATCCACCAGTATGTGTAAGCTCTTTAGTCACAGTAATGTTTGTAATGCTAAAATATAATAATTGTTGGGATTGAATGGATTCAGAGATAATCACACAAAAGTTTGATCAAAAGCAAATATTTGGGAACAACTAGACACTGTCTGGAAGTCAGTAACAACAGAGACCGTGCAAAAGTTCATAAAAACCATGCCAGCCAGAATGCAAGCTGTTATCAAGGACAAAGGAGGCCATACAAAATAGAAATAAAATGTATACGTTTTTTGTGTTATTATGTGTGAATAAAGACTATTTAGTTGTCAATACAATTTTTAGTTTGAAAAAAGTCTCTCTTTATGATGACAGGTGGTCTAATATGTTGAGCACTGTGATATAATATTCTATATATGTGTTTGTGAGTGTGTGTTCACGGTGTGTGTGTGTGTGTGTGAGAGTGAGTGAGTGTGTGTCTGTGTCTGTGTCTTTGTGAGTGTGTGTTCACGGTGTGTGTGTGTGTGTGTGTGTGTGTGTGAGAGTGTGTGCACGTTTTTGTGACAAATGAGGACATAAATTTGTATAATGACAAAGGTATGACATAGGTATTACAAGGAGAAGGTGACTTTTCAGGATATTACCCCATGTCCCCACTTTTCAAAACGCATATAAATCACACAGAATGGAGTGTATTGAAAATCTGAAATAGCACAAAGTTTCCTGTGAGGGATAGGTTTAGGGGTAGGGTTCTGTGTCTGTGTCTGTGTCTGTGTGAGTGTGAGTGTGTCTGTGTCTTTATGAGTGTGTGCATGGTCTGTGTCTGTGTCTTTGTGAGTGAGTGTGAGTGTGTCTGTGTCTTTGTGAGTGTGTGTGTCTGTGTCTGTGAGTGCAGAGCACTAATTCTGAGTATGGGTCACCATATACTTGGCCACACCTCACTTCACTTCACACAGGTTTGGTTAGCATGGTCTGTGGCAGACTTTTCAATAAGAAGTTAATATTAAGTAAATTAAATTGTAGAGACAATATTGTCTTTTTTTGCTATGTTGGCGTGTCGTGCATCTCTGCAGCAATTAACACACAGCAGCGTTGCCTTACTGAATGAAGTCATTAAAGCAGGTTCTTTGTTTCTGAATGAATTAGCAGTGGCCTGCCGCCACATACTGGTAATTTTAGTTTTATATTTAAAAGCATTGTTCTGCTTGTTTTCTATCATTTCATATTTCTGCATTCCAAATTTTATATTTAAAACATTAATCTCATAACATAATTTATGCAGTTTGTAAGTGCAGTGTAAATGCATGTACAAAGAGCTCCTTAAAAAATAAGAGTATTGAGCACTGCATGTTTAATTATACTTGGCTCTTCAAAACAACACTTAGCCAATGCAACTTTTAAACATGTATATATTTTGTAAAGTGTATCCCGTGTGCTCTGACACTTGCGTGGATGTCTCTGGGCCAAGCCACTCACCTGAGAACACATCTGCTTTACCTCATATTTCATATCACACACAGTAGGTGTCTGTTCACAGCAGCTGTATTACATGTGCAGATATGAGGATAATCTGTCATTGTTATGCAGGTGTGTAGAGTCTCTGCTGCGTCGCGGTGCGAACCCCAACAGGATCGTCGGGGACGGAGTGTCAGCGGTGCATTTAGCTGCAGGTAAAGAGTCTGAGAAAGGACTGCGCTGCCTCAAACTCGTTCTGCAGCACGGAGCGGATCCGAACCTCAGGTCAGTTACACCAGCACTTCACAGCTATGATCATGCAGTGACACAGCAGGGCCCGTATTCATCCTAGTGACACAATTCCTAGAAAAGTGAGCGTTTCCCCTTGAGATTAAAGAGAAGATCCTAGTAAAGATAAAAGGTATTCACAAAGCATCTTGACCCTTAAAAGAGCCCTTAAGGTCAAAAAGTGTTAGGAGTAGGGAGGAGGATTTAAGAGGCTTGAGAGTTTCTTTAGCAGAGGAGAGAATGAGAGATGCTACACATTAGATGGTGCAGGGATCATGTTTGTGGCCGATCTTATTAGAGACACGCTAACATCTCCGACACAGCGCTGAAATGCCATAGCGCCAGAAATGGAAGTAATCACTACATGAACATATTTGGCAACTGGAACAATGCAGCTATGCAGCAGTGATGATTTGGGTCGGTCACAACCTTCTATAAGCAAAGTGATCACACAAACTATTACAGCACTTTCAGAACCCTGTTGTGTCGCTGTTCATTTCCTATAAACATTTTTAAGTATGACAGCATGGTAAATAAAAAATAAAGAATATATATACACTACCGGTCAAAAGTTTGAGATCAGAACGAATTTTAATGTTTTTTACAGGAGTTTCTTCTGCTCATCAAGGCTGCATTTATTTGATCAGAAATACAGGAAAAATGTAATATTGTGAAATATTATTATGATGTAAAATAACGTTTTTCTATTTTAATATACATTAAACTGTAATGTATTTCTGTGATGCGCAGCTGTATTTTCAGCATCATTACTCCAGTCTTCAGTGTCACATGATCTTCAGAAATCAGTGCAAAAAAAATCTAAATATTGAGAAAATCATCTTTAAAGTTGTTCAAATGAAGTTCTTAGCAATGCATATTACTAATCAAAAATTAAGTTTTAATATATTTACGGTAGGAAATTTACAAAATATCTTCATGGAACATGATCTTAATATCCTAATGATTTTTGGCATAAAAGAAAAATGGATAATTTTGACCCATACAATGTATTTTTGGCTATTGCTACAAATTAGGGCTGCTGCGATTCGTTGATTCTATTCAACTATTCAATTTTTAAAAATCCTCGACTTCATTTTGCCTGCGTCGACTAACCGGCAAAATACCGGAGGTGGCGCATTTCACGGACGAGAATCCATAAAACACATTATTAGACTGTTTTCCAAGGCCTCATGATATATTAAACCCGCTTAAAAATTATAATTAAGCATAACTGTGAATTCACAAACGCTACGATTTAATTAAATAATTATATGTGATGCAGTTATAGGCGTGTAGGTTACGTACGTGCGTCTCACAGCGGCTCCGTTCACAGTAAATGCTGCTTCCACAGAAACTGTTATCATTTACGTGTGTGCAGCGTCTCAAACTCCATCTGTGCATGTTGTTGTGTTTGGGTTTATTATAACGTTCATCTGGTAACGCAGCATGCGCCATTTCATCAGATTTGTAAGGTAAATCATTCATAAATCCACGCAAACGTTTTGATGTCCACATATTCTTTTAATTACAGTGGCTATAGCATTTCTGTCCTAAAGAAATGCTTGCACTCTGTTCTTTACTTTTGCTTTAAAAAAGGATTTCATAGAAATGTGGATTTCATTTGGAGTTTCGCGACTGAAGTCCGCTGTTTATTTTCATCATGCTGGAGATGTCTGTTTAAATCTGTTGTTTACACATTTCTAAGAGTTCGATAAATTAGTCAATAAATTAATCAAAATAAAAATAGTCGTTAGTGGCAGCCCTACTACAAATATTCCCCAGCGACTTAAGACTGGTTTCGTGCTGCAGGGTCACACATTTATGAATGATTTCTGAAGGATCATGTGACACTGGAGTAATGGCTGAGGGAAATTCAGCTTTGCATCACAGAAATAAATTATATTTTAAAGGATATTCAAATAGAAACCATTATTTTTGTTTGTTTTTTCTGTATTTTTGATCAAATAAATGCAGCCTTGATGAGCATAAGAGACTTCTTTAAAAAACATTACAAATCTTACTGATCCCAAACTTTTGACCGGTAGTGTATATATATATAATGTGTGTGAGAGAGAGCGAGAGAGAGAGTACGGTAAAACAGGAAAAATTACACCTGTAAGTTCAAAGTGAAGGCTTATAATAGACCCTACTCTTAAAAGCGCTCTATTAAGTGTGTGTGTGTTCACGGTGTGTGTGTCTGTGTGTGTGTGTGTGTGTGTGTGTGTGTGTGAGAGTGCGCGAGT
>NW_015644003.1:274569-283432 GCF_001515625.1 Sinocyclocheilus rhinocerous
CACGGTGTGTGTGTGTGTGTGTGTGTGTGTTCACGGTGTGTCTGTGTGTGTGTGTGTGTGTGTGTGTGTTAGGGTTAGCGCAGCAGCACAGAAAACCGCACGTGAGTGCTGAAGCGAGTACTATTTCGTCTTCTTGCAGTTGAATCTTTTGAAATCACAATAAATACGCATACAGAAATCGAGAAGCAGAATCGAAATGTAATTTTATAACAAGTAATTTGATTCCTGACCTTACGCATCTGATCTGATTTCCGAAATTGGAATAGCTTTTGGATTCCCAACCGTCCTACTAAATTATTTCATTCTTGCATGCAAAAAGACCTGTATGGTGACTATGGAGCTATGTAAAATATTTTTGCCAAATTACTAGGTTTATCATTTGTCGATAATCGTTTGTTACCTGACTATTGACATCGACATCGCGATACTTGCGAGACATCGTCGATATACGATATCGTCATATCGCCCAGCCCTACTCTCAATAAAAAGTTCAAACTGGTGAAATAAATGAGAATGCAGCATCTAGCCATGTTTCCATTACATTAGCCAAGTTTTCTTTGCGAAATTTGCTGTCTACAGCCTGTTTCCATCCAACTGGCCTTTTACCGAAAAAATGGTGTGCGTGATGACGTCATTCCTAAAAAAACTAATTGTTGCATAAGTTTTGGTGTATCGCCAAAAAATTGCCCTTGAGCTGTTTCCATACATAATTTCATCTATATTGCGTAAGTTATATAGGCTAGTAGCCTTTTCTTTATCCATTTGAAACAAAACTTAATTATATAGCCTATTATAAATTGTATAGGTCTACATGAAATAATTTTTATTAACAAGTGTCATGAGTCTTTTTTGTACTTTGTTGTAGACTATTTAGATACTTGATCATCAAGCAATAATCATAAACAGGAGCAGTTGTATTAGTATTATTTTTCTGATTAACTTTTATTAGGAAATAGGAATGTTCATTTCGGTTATTTTATTTCTCCTATAGCCTAACAGACAGTCGTTAAGCCATTGTTAACCGTTGTAATTTTTGTGATGCGCTCTTGAGAAAGCGACATCCTGTTTGTTTCCTTTATTTTACAAAAGCACAATGTTTGTTTTTATTGTGGATGTACACAAATAAAATAAATATTTAGAATAGTTTGGAATAATGTCTTACTCTTATATGACCACAAATGAAAGAGTAGGCTATTGTAAGTTGTTTCCACTTTTATAAGGGACAAAATAAAATCAAGTGATCGTGCCGGTGCCTCCCGCGCACAGTTAAGCATGATTAACTCGACAGCGTAGCCTGTTCATTGTCATAATAAAATACAGTCATCCAAACATATTGAAAAAACATGCTATTTTATTTCCCCTCATTTCAGAACAAATCCTTTAAATTTAACGGTAGAACAGTATACTCAGAACAAAACAAGAATAAAAATATAAGAAGCTATACTAACAAGCTGAAACAAATTAATTTAAAATGTTGTACTTATCATTCCAATATCCACGTAAGACAAGATCTTCAGAACAAAATGAATAAATTTAAACTTGCAACGTACTAAAGGAACATCAAATTAAGATATGTATGTTTGAGAGGTAACTCAATTTAATAATATCAATATGATTTAATGTGCTTTTGAACTACAGGGAAACGGTGCTTTAATGTTAGCAACACGAACACGGACGCTGCTCTTAGACTAATTCTGTCATGTGACAACACATATATTTGCGTTAAAGCCCCTTTTTTCGACAAAAAGTGTTTCCAAAAAATTTCTGCGACATTTAAAGTATCGATATAGAATATATGCGGTAAAGTTAAACGGAAAAAGATTGTGTCGACACATGAGAAATTTTATCGATAAATGGCATTTCCATCAGCTATATCGGAATTTTTTGAAGCGCTAAATATTTTTTCGCAAAAAAAATCCTTGGATGGAAACCTGGCTATTGTCTGATGTTTTTCTCCAGCTAAAGCTAACTGTGCATACCTTTTTAACGTTATTTTGCCTCACATGTACTTCAGTTGAAATCCCAATGAAAACAGTGAATTCTCAATGTTCTTTAAATTAGAAATATAACTGACTGCAAATACGAATTAAGCTGTAGCAAAGTTTAGCGTACATCCATGCTAACATGATATTTATGACTGTTTTCGTCAATGTCTGACAGCCTGCAATTCAGCCATTGTGGCAGGTACAGCCTGAAGCAAAAACCAAGAAAACCAACAAACGTTAAACTATGCGTTTAACAAATATTATGTAGCCTATGGAAAACAATGCAATCTTGAACTTTTACATCATACGAACTGCTGTGGGTAATGTTACCCGTTTACATGAAATGAAATCAGTATAAAATAATCTATTTCTAACGTAGTATTAAGTGAACTTAATATAACATTTAAAAAAGAAATCTGAATAATGCCTCTAATCTTCAATCGTTCTCGTGCTGCTCCAGTCAACCAGAATTCAAACATGAAGCCCACCAAATCTCATAATGCCACACCACAATAAGTTATTGTAAAAACGCATGAGCTACAGTAACAACACCTCTTTAGTTGACATGGAAATATACTTTTAACAATTGTAAAATGTTGTTTGACCCATAATGCATTGCGAACTACAGCAACATCTCATAAAATGTTAAAACAGCAATTTTGTACAGTTTTATTGTAAAAAATACATCAGTTTGTTAGCGTATCTTTCTCTGAGGTTGTAAAAGGTTTTTCAGCTGTTTCCTGTCAGCGTCATTTCTCAAAGTACTGTCTACAAAGCTTTTAATATCTTTAACTTATAATGATATTGCTTATAATGTTTCTCTGTTTCCATGAAGTTTTATTGTTTGTTTGGTTTTAGGACTACTGAAGATCTGACTCCTTTACACATTGCTGCGTCTTGGGGCTGTTTTCAGAATCTCAGATTACTCTTAAGGAACGGTGGAAACCCAAACCTCACAGATCAAGTAAAACATTCAGTGGATTACCATCTCCAGTATTGACCTGTATAGATGTAGGCCTACTGTAACGATCTATGTTTAACTCTGTGCTTTATATCAAGTTGGGAACCCTTGGGAAAAATTAAGTGTTAACTGCTTTATTTCTAGGATGGGAATAAGCCATCTGATCTGGCGGAGCAGGAGGAGAACAGTAAATGTGCTAGTCTTCTTCAAGAGTATGAAACCCATACATCCAAAGAGGAACAAGACGCACCCAAATTCCAGTATTGTAAGAATTTTTGTTGTTATTATTCAGGTTAATTATCAGGCCTCATGCTCAGTGCGCCGTCAAAGTGAAATATAATACATTGTTTTATCTATCATTTGTGGAAGGAGAACTAATTATACTACCACAATGTTCTGTCTTCCTTTTTTCTAGCAATCCTTTCTGGACAGTCCATGAGTGACAGTTCGTTCAGTCCAGAAACTTCAATGCTTATTCCCCCTGGAGCAGAACCATTGAGCAGCACACGCCTGTCCTCTTTTCCCAGCACTTGTAGAGTCAGTGGAAAACCTTTGATCAGAGAGAGTCAGGCCTTCTGGCTCTCAGATATGTCAGATCTCAAGTCACATGATTCTCATGTTTGGAATAAAGATGAAATGTGTAAGGAATTACAGATACTCTCTAGTACTTGTCTCTCTGCTGTGGACAGTAAGAACAATCCAGGGGTGGTGTCGACATATCAGCATCAAGCCGCAGAAAGTGACTGTGATGTTTTGCAGACTCACAATATCCCTGTTTTGTCTCAACGGGAAAACCGGAAGAGTGTCACCTTCAAAGGAAGTACTGATTATTTACCTGTTATCAGCCCAGATGATCATCAGCAGTTATTTCTCGATCAGTCTAGTGATCTTACATCGGATCTTTCTCAATACGAGGATTTCTTAGACACTAAGCGTATGGCAACTGTGTTACAGAATCAGGGAATCGATGTCACATGTCCTGACGATGTATTCATTTTTTCCAAAGAAGTCGACACAATGGAAGATGAATTTGATAAGACTGTTGTGGGGCCTGTACAACTTGATGATGATGATGATGATGATGATGATGAATTTAAGAGCATCATTCAGCCCCACATCAGCAGTGGATCCAGCGAGTACAACAGCTGTGGCAGTGACCCGTGCCTGAGTCCAACTAGCGGTTCAGTGCCCAGCGCTGAAAACAGTGCAAGTCTACCTTTGGCCAAACCCTGTGCCCACAAATCAGATTTGACTGTAGAGCAATGTGGCTTCAATGTTAGAAATCAAAGTCTTACTTTTGTTGATGATGGAAACAGACAGCTGAAAGGAGGAGTCAGGAGACATATTGAACAATCGAGTTTATCCGCAACTGGCAGAGATGCTGGTAAGGTTGAGGTGACCAGTACTGAAACTGATTGTATTCCAAGTCCATTTGTCACTGGGAGAACAAGGTCCAGATTGAGTCGTCATTCGGAGAAAATGAGCCAAAAATTGGCTTCCTTTCAAGCCAGCTCTTGCCTCTTTGAACAGACGCTGCCCACCGCTATCCGATTGCGCCGCAACACGGTTAAGTCGCCTTATGGTAGGTCAAAGCACAGTTTTAATAAAGACAAAATGGAGGATGTTGACTCCCAGTTGAGCTCTCTCAAGTTATCTGTAAGCTCAGATGGTCAAAGCCAAGCTGACACACTAATCTTATCGGACAGCATGGCTGACACGGTGTTAATTTCTGAAAGTATTGCTGAAACACAGTTGGAAACGAGTGTCAGTGAGGCTGGTAATAAGGTAACCACTCCTGAACATTTGACTGGTATGCAAGAAGTGAAGAAAACTGCAAAAGGGATGCCACAGATCATCCCTACTGCTGTAGGAGACAAAGAGTCCAGTGTTACGTGTGGACTTGCCTCTCAAGGGTCTTTGCCATTTCAGGTAGATAACTCAGAATCTGCCTCCAGCTTGATGTATGAATCCCCAAAAGCACAGAAGAATCCAGGTGCTAATCCAGGGCGCTCTGGATGTACTCCTCGGTATAGCATGAGCCGACTGTCAGGCCGCTCGCGACAGGCACTGGCAAACCTTTCTTGCACACCTGCTGGACAGCCCTTAACTACTGATACGGATGAACCTGTGGAATACCTTTATACTGACACTGAAGAGGGCCATAAGCTCATTGAGACCCATGTTCCCCCAACGGCCAATACCTCCTTCAGCTCTAGCATAAGCACCAATAGCTCTGAGGACACACTGCTGTATGATTGGCGCTCCCTTCAGCTTGGGTCTACAAGTCCAGACAGTAGCACGGACAGCTATCATCCCAAACAGGAGAGTGATGTTGGAGTAAGTGGCCTAACTGACAGGGAACTCAGAAGCAAGTTAATTGAAATGGGAGAAGATCCAGGACCCATAAACAGTCAAACCCGCCCACTGTACGTACAGAAGTTGAAGAGATCCCTTCAGAATGTGCCACAAGGCCAGAAATCAGTCGCTGTGAGCCCCAGTGGTATGTGTACCAAAATACAGGGGTGGGCTAAGTGGGCTGAAGCCCCGAATGTTTTTATTGCCATCTCTTGTGCACATCAAGATTGGGTTTTCATGTGCATTAAAATCATTTCTATTAAACAAACACGTAAACAGCAAAATGCAGCTGCTTCAGGTATCTGTAAACTTACTGTAAATTGCCTATAAATTCATAATACTGATCTCACCAACTGTTAAAATTAGATTATTGTTACTGTATAGCAACAAGTATGGATTTTTAATCATGGTATTATATGCGCAGACTTTCTAGGACACACACACACACACATTTAGACCGATTATATAAACAGATTGGTTAGCACAGAGCAACAAAATTCAATAAACGAAGTTAATATTAAGTGATTTCATTTGTAGAGAAAATATTGCCTTTTTGCTTTATTTTGCAGAAATGGTTCTAAACAAAACCATGTTGTGCGTCTCTGCACACAGCAGTTTCGTTACTGAATGAATTTGCCTTTTTTGAACGCGCTGAATCAGTGATTCACTGACCCATTCATAAAAAACAGTTTCTTAATCAGCCGTTTTCAACTAATCGATTGAATAAATGACTCAACAACTCAGTCATTAAGACAGTGGCTTGCTGCCACCTACTGGTAATTTTAGTCTTATGTTTTAAAAGTATCATTCTATTTTTTCTATCATTTAATTTTTTTGTGTTCTAAATTTTATATTTAAAACATTAATCTCATAATATTATTTATGCAATTTTTTAAGTGCAAATTATAATTATAATTGTCTCTTTAAAAAAAATTAAGCCACTTTGCCATTTTAACTTTCAACATTGCCTATTTTGTTTGAAGTGTATCCCGTGTATTCTGATACATACATTAATGTCTCTGGGCTAAGCCCCGGATATCCACTCACCCTAGAACTGCCCCTGCCAAAATATAAAGCATTAATGAATTACATAAAGCTAAGGTACTCAACAGGTGGCCACGTGGTCCATTAGCTTTTATTTGGAGGCCCCAAACATGCCTAGTTACAAATGTGTAGTTGGCCCTCAAAAGTCACATGAATAAATAATTTTTTAATTTTGTGTCTCATACAATGGCAAGTTGCCATTCTAACTTACAACATGAACTATTTATCATGGAAATTAATATCAAACTAGCCTAATATTGTGTATCGTATTTGAAGATGACAGCTAATTGAAAGGTGATTTTGGCCTCCCAAGTTGAGTTCCTCTGTGATAAAAAAGTAGAAGATCAGTGATAGCATATAATGTCATGCTTCTTTCTGTTTAAAGATCAATTATTTCTTTCTCAGTTGCAGGTTACAGCCCAGAACTCGAAAATGGGCTTCACAGATTCGTACTTCCAAATTGTCAAGCAGATGAGCTCGCTCTGTGTGAGCAGTTTGATAAGCCAGATCAGAATAAGAGATGGCGTGAGGGTTTCATTAAATCCAGCTTTAACTACCTGCTGCTTGACCCACGGTACATGGTTTCTCTCACATTGTGTTGCCTTTATTTGGACAATGACTGTTTCTTTTTATTGTTTACTATCATTTATTTCCCTACTGCTGCTTTATAGGGTGACAAAGAATCTACCATATCGAAGTCAGTCCATGAATCCTAAAGAATGTTTTCAGACGTTCATCAGTGCTGTTTTCTATGTTGGAAAGGGCAAGCGTTCTAGACCTTACAGTCACCTCTATGAAGCTCTGGAATATTTCAAAGGAGATAAGACATCAAAGGTTAGATGTTTTTATTTGATTATTCTTTTTGATATTTGAGAGATATGCAATTTTTTTTACACTACCATTCCAAAGTTTGAAATTCATCCTTCTGTTCATCAATGTTTTATTTTATTCATAAAATTAATAATAAAAAATTAATAATAAAAATAAAAGAATTATTTTTATTATTAATGTTTGAAAGAACTGCTTTCTATTTTAGACAGCTATTAAAGGGGTCATATGATGCGATTTCAATTTTTCCTTTCTCTTTGGAGTGTTACAAACTCTTGGTGCATAAAGAAGATCTGTGAAGTTGCAAAGACTAAAGTCTCAAATCCAAAGAGATATTCTTTATAAAAGTTAAGAGTCAGCCACACCTACCTAAAACGCCTCGTTCTAACACGCCCCCACATATCTACGTCACGATGTGAATGCCTCGTTTATAATGGGTTTTAATGTTTTTGTCTCGTCACTCCGGCTGGACAGGGCATCAACAGTATGGTAGGGACGTAACATTTCCATCACACGCTTGAGGTATTCGGCCAATCACAACGCACTGGATAGCTGGCCAATCAGAGCACATCACATGACCCCTTTAAAGTTTACTAGGGGTAGGTTTTATCTGCTCCCTCATGATACGATGTGTCATGATACAGTCATGGCCAAAAGTTTTGGCAGTGACATAAATTTTGTGTTTTGCAAAGTTTGCTGCTTCAGTATTTGTAGATTATTTTTCCGCATGTTTCTATGGTATACTGAAAAACAATGATAAGCATATTATGAGTTTTAAAGGCTTTCATTGGCAAAAAAATATAATGAGTCAATATTTACAGTGTTGACCATTGTTTTTCATAACCTCTGCAATTCGCTCTTTCTGTAGCTGACTCCTCAGGAGGAGACGGTCCTGGCGCTTGCTGGACACTCTGGGACGTCCTGAAGACTTCTTCATCAAGAACTTCAAGGAGAGAGGTTTGACTGCAGTGAAGAAGTCTTCAGGACGTCCCAGAATGTCCAGCAAGAACCAGGACCATCTCCTCCTGAGGATTCAGTATTTGTAGATTATTTTTTCTATAATCTTTTTTCCACATATTTCTATGGTATACTGAAAAACAATTATAAGCATATATCAAACGTTTTAAAGGCTTGAGATCCGGGGAGTTGCCTGGCCACGGATCCAAAATTTCAATGTAATGATCTTCGAGCCACTTCTTTATCACTCTTGCTTTGTGACTGGTGCTCCATCATGCTGGAAGATGCACGGATCATCACCAAATTGCTCATGGATCATTGGAAGAAATCACTCTTGCAGGACGTTTTGATACCATTCTTTATTCTTTGCAGTGTTTTTGGGCAGAATTATGAGAAAGCCCACTCCCTCGGTTGAAAAGCAACCCCACACATGGATGGTCTCAGGATGCTTCACTGTTGGCACAACACAGGACTCATGATAGCGTTCACCTTTTCTTCTCCGAACAATCGATTTTCCCAAACTCCCAAACAGTCGGAAGGGAGCTTCATCAGAGAAAATAACTTTGCACCAGTCTTCTGCTGTCCAATCCTTGTACTTCCTGCAAAATTTCAGTCTGTCCTTGATGTTTTTCTTGGAGAGAAGTGGCTTCTTTGCTGCCCTTCTTGACACCAGGCCATTGTCCAAAAGTCTTGTCGCCTCACTGTGCGTGCAGATGCTCTCACACAAACCTGC
>NW_015644003.1:283644-285010 GCF_001515625.1 Sinocyclocheilus rhinocerous
AAGTGGCTTCTTTGCTGCTCTTCTTGGCCTCACTGTGCGTGCAGATGCTCTCACACCAACCTGCTGCCATTCCTGAGCAAGCTCTGCACTGGTGGAGACACGATTCTGTAGCTGACTCCTCAGGAGGAGACGGTCCTGGCGCTTGCTGGACACTCTGGGACGTCCTGAAGACTTCGTCACTGCAGTCAAACCTCTCTCCTTGAAGTTCTTGTTGATCCGGTAAATGGTTCTTTTCAGGTGCAATAATTTTGTAGCAATTTCCTTGCATGTGAGGCCATTTTGATGCAAAGCAAGCGATGATGGCTGCACATCTGGCTCAAAGATGTAACATTAAGGGAGACGACACGGCTGAATAACTTAAAACATAATATTTATTACAACAAAATATAACCAAAAACAGCAATCACAAAAGTCAGTCGGCCTGTCAGTAATATCAATCAGTATGAAATGCAGGTGAATGGATGCATAAAGTGAACTGTGGTCAGCGCTAGTGAATGGAAAACAAAACATAACGCCACAAAATTGGAGCGCGGCTCTGGCAAACTGCTCGAGCAACAGAAGAGCAGCCGCGCTGACGAACTCTCGCACCAGGTTTAAATAACAGCCATGACGAGCATCATGTGCGCTCCAGTCACAATCCAATCACAGAACCTGCCACAGAGAAAAAGAGACCAAAACACCCAAACCAACACAACTCAATCCTAACACCCCCCCCTCAAAAAAAAATCCCACATCAAAACTAATAATAATAATAATGACTTATATACTTAGAGGTAGGTCAACTCGCATCAATTGGAGACCGAAACACCATCTCCTCACTCCACCACGGGGGCACGTGACAGGGTGTCTGCTAAAACATTCTCAACTCCCTTAATGTGTTTAATCTACAAGTTATACGGCTGTAAGAAAAGTATCCATCTCATTAAGCGTTGGCTCGGACTCTGTAATGTGTGAAGAAATGTCAAAGGATTGTGATCCGAATAGATGACAACTGAGGACCCTCCCCCCACATACACATCAAAGTGTTGAAGTGCCCAGATCAATGCCAGCGTTTCCTTCTCAACAGAAGGAACAGAATAATTCAATTGATAGGAATTAAACTTACGTGATAAATAACTAACTGGATGACTAATACCACCACAATGAGTCTGGAGAAGAACCGCTCCTGCTCCCACTTGACTTGCGTCAACTTGAATCTCAAACGGAAGACCACTGTGGGGCGCTGCTAATACAGGAGCAGCAGTCAACAGCAACTTCACATTCTCAAATGCTTTTTGACAATGGGGGGTCCACTCAAATTTAGCGGAGTTCTTTAAAAGATTAGTCAACGGTCAAATGACCAATGAAAAATTAGGGCAAAAATTTC
>NW_015644003.1:297121-313833 GCF_001515625.1 Sinocyclocheilus rhinocerous
AAATAACTAACTGGATGACTAATACCACCACAATGAGTCTGGAGAAGAACCGCTCCTGCTCCCACTTGACTTGCGTCAACTTGAATCTCAAACGGAAGACCACTGTGGGGCGCTGCTAATACAGGAGCAGCAGTCAACAGCAGCTTCACATTCTCAAATGCCTTTTGACAATGGGGGGTCCACTCAAATTTAGCGGAGTTCTTTAAAAGATTAGTCAATGGATAGATGACCGATGAAAAATTAGGGCAAAAATTGCGATAGTAACTAGCCATCCCAATAAACCTCATGAGCTCTTTTTTAGTACGAGGAGTAGGGAAATTCTCTATTGCGCTCACCTTAGCTCGCAAAGGGCGCACCATACCTTGGCCCACCTCCTTTCCCAAGTAAGAAACCGTTGCCCGTGCAAAATCACATTTAGCTAAATTCACAGTTAAATTAGCCTCCACTAGATGCCGAAATAATTCTCGTACCCGTGTCACATGCTGATCCCAGCTATCGCTGTAAACTATAACGTCGTCCAAATAAACCGCGCAGCCTTCTAAACCAGAGACTACACGATTCATTAATCTTTGAAATGTCGCTGGTGCGTTGTGTAACCCGAAGCTCATGACAGAACAAGAGTACAGCCCCGAAGAAGTTATAAAAGCAGTGATTTCCTGTGCTCGAGGTGTCAAAGGCACCTGCCAGTACCCTTTAAGTAAATCAAATTTACTGACATATCTCGCCGAGCCCACTTGATCAACGCAATCCTCCATCCTCGGGAGTGGAAAAGCGTCAGCTTTGGTGATTTTATTAATTTTTCTATAGTCCGTACAAAACCTGAACGTTCCATCTGGTTTTCTAACCAGCAAACGCGGCGAAGCCCAACTCGAACAAGACGGTTTTGCAATGTTATTTTGCAGCATATACTGAATCTCTGACTCCAACTTTAGACGTTTTTCAAAAGGGACACGATAAAAGTGCTGGCGTATAGATGAAGCATCACCCACATTCACGTCGTGCTCTATTAAATGAGTTTGTGATGGAACGTCTCTAAACAATGATGGAAACTCGTGTATCAACTGTGACAGTGTATCTGCTTTGTTGCAAAACAGATAAATGGGACAACAACCTCTCCAAATCTTTCAAAGTCTCAGAATTTTTTAATCGAGGTTGCATTACAGCATCGTCTAGAACCTTAACCCCTTCCTTCTCTCCCACCGAAGATTGACCCGGCCCTTCAGTCACCGGTCTGACCACAGCAGATGATTTAACATCAGTTTGTTGACAATCGCGGGAGAAAAAAGGCTTCAATAAATTTACATGACAAATTCGGGTTATTTTCTTTCTGTCTGGAGTTGCGATTTCATAATTAAGATCGGACAGTGCACGCACAACAGTATATGGTCCCACAAATTTCGCGCAGAACGGAGAGCCCACTAAAGGCAGCAATGCCAAAACCTGATCCCCAGGATTAAATACGCGCTGTTCAGACTGGCGATCAAACAACTTTCATCTTTATCTGCGCCTTTTCCAAATTTTTCCGTGCTGCTTGACCAGCTAAAAATAAGCGTCTTCTAAAACCGTTTACATATTCAAGCAGACTTTTTGGTGGCTGTTTACCTTTTAACTGATCACCCACAACGGCAAGCGGACCGCGCACCTTATGCCCAAAAACCAGTTCATTTGGAGTAAAACCCAAACTAGATTGCGTGACCTCCCTTGCGGCCAACAAAAGCCATGGAATTCCTTCCTCCTACAAGGAGTAGGGAAATTTTCTATTGCGCTCACCTTAGCTCGCAAAGGGCGCACCATACCTTGGCCCACCTCCTTTCCCAAATAAGAAACCGTTGCCCGTGCAAAATCACATTTAGCTAAATTCACGGTTAAATTAGCCTCCACTAGACGCCGGAATAATTCCCGTACCCGTGTCACATGCTGATCCCAGCTATCGCTGTAAACTATAACGTCGTCCAAATAAACCGCGCAGCCTTCTAAACCAGAGACTACACGATTCATTAATCTTTGAAATGTCGCTGGAGCGTTGCGTAACCCGAAGCTCATGACAGAATAAGAGTACAGCCCCGAAGAAGTTATAAAAGCAGTGATTTCCTGTGCTCGAGGTGTCAAAGGCACCTGCCAGTACCCTTTAAGTAAATCAAATTTACTGACATATCTCGCCGAGCCCACTTGATCAACGCAATCCTCCATCCTCGGGAGTGGAAAAGCGTCAGGTTTGGTGATTTTATTAATTTTTCTATAGTCCGTACAAAACCTGAACGTTCCATCCGGTTTTCTAACCAGCAAACACGGCGAAGCCCAACTCGAACAAGACGGTTTTGCAATGTTATTTTTCAGCATATACTGAATCTCTGACTCCAACGTTAGACGTTTTTCAAAAGGGACACGATAAAAGCGCTGGCGTATAGGTGAAGCATCACCCACATCCACGTCGTGCTCTATCAAATGAGTTTGTGATGGAACGTCTCCAAACAATGATGGAAATTCGTGTATCAACTGTGACAACTCTGCTCGCTGCAAAACAGATAAATGGGACAACAACCTCTCCAAATCTTTCAAAGTCTCAGAATTTTTTAATCGAGGTTGCATTACAGCATCGTCTAGAACCTTAACCCCTTCCTTCTCTCCCACCGAAGATTGACCCGGCCCTTCAGTCACCGGTCTGACCACAGCAGATGATTTAACATCAGTTTGTTGAAAATCGCGGGAGAAAAAAGGCTTCAATAAATTTACATGACAAATTTGGGTTATTTTCTTCCTGTCTGGAGTAGGCATGGGCCGGTATGAGATTTAGACGGTATGATAACCTTAAGCAAAAATATCACGGTTTCACGGTATAACGGTATTGTCGTTCTAAAATGTTATTTTTAAATAGCAAGCGGACCGCGCACCTTATGCCCAAAAACTAGTTAATTGGGAGTAAAACCCAAACTAGACTGCGTGACCTCCCTCGCGGCCAACAAAAGCCATGGAATTCCTTCCTCCCAGTCTCAGTTTAATTCAACGCAATACGCACGTAAAAGAGACTTAAGCGTTTGGTGAAACCATTCCAGCGCTTCCGGACTCTGAGGATGATATGCGGTGGAACAGTGATGCTGAACTCCCAACTGCTTTAAAATTTCCACGAACATGTTAGACACTGGTCACTTTGAGTGACTCACCACCGCAATCTTCTCTTTGGGCAAGCCACTTGCGCAATAGCACCCCATCATATATAAAGTATCTAGTCGCAGCACTATACACATCCTCCGGAGGGAGAACATCAGCAAACAAAATTTTCAACCCAGGATCATCCCTCTGGGCGATGACGAGTTCTGCACGAGAAATTCTAGACAAGAGAGACAATCCAGGAGCAACCGACTTAACCGGTACGCGGGTATCACACAAGTTAACATCCTCATCATTCAGCATTTTGGTCTTAGACCGCGTCACAACACAAGACGCATCCTCAGATAACTCACAACACCCCTGATCGGGAAAGGAAGACGGGGTGATAATCGGTGAAGGGGCCAGTACCGGCCACACACACTCACCAGCCAAGTTGTTGCCCAAAATGACCTCCACTCCCTCCACCGGCAAAGAAGGGCGCACTCCCATAGTCACTTCTCCATTGACCAACTGGGACTGCAAAATAAACTTGTGCAAAGGAACAGACAATGTTTGGAGTGCAATCCCTCGGATTAAAACATTCTTACCAACATATGAACTGGATGAAAATGGCAGTATGGAATCCAAAATGAAAGACTCTGAAGATCCAGTATCTCGCAAAACTCTTACCGGTACACACTCATGTCCCTCTAGAAGAGAAACAAACCCTTCCGAAATAAATGGTGCATACCCTGTGTTGTGTTTAATTTCAGAACAACTCCTTTTTTTCATGGACAGGTTTTCCGTACAACGTACAGACGGTGCATGCGGCAAACTCGTTAAAAGCACAGGCGCATAATTTTTATTCTTGCCACGTCCCTGTTTGCTTTTAAGTACTGGACATTCATTCTTCCAATGTCCGACTTCCAGACAATAGCGACACATAGAATCAGATATCACCCTCTGAGAAGGTGAATTTCGATCACTGCGTTGCGATTGTTTAAGATGAAGATTACTATTATCTCGATTCCCATAACTAAATCGATTCAGAACGTAGTCAGAACGAAATCATCTGCTAATGATGCAGCTTCAATGGCAGTGCGAGGTTTATTTCCGTTAATATATACTGCAATTTGATCGGGAACAATGTTTTTTAACTGTTCAATAATCATCATTATGCGTAACTCACTGAATGACTGTACGTTCGATGTTGTACACCAGCGATTAAAATGGTTACTTAACTCTCGTGTAACCTCCACGTAACGAAAACGCTGTCGATAAGCTTCTGGAACCAACTCAAAAGCTTTTAGCACAGCAGATTTTACACTCTCATACTTCTTTCTTTCCTCTACTGAAAGTAGGGCTGGACGATATGGCCAAAATTGATATCACGATATATTTCTTAATTTCGGTCGATACGATATAATTCCGATATCGATATGAACACTATTTATCTGAAATAGAAATCTTTTGTAACATTGTAAATGCCTTTATCATCACTTTTGATCAATTTTAAGCATCCTTGCTAAATAAAAGTATAATTTCTATAATTTCTTTCCCCTCTACTGAAAGAGCAGTATATGCCTCCTGAGCTTTCCCCACCAAAACAGATTGAAGCATAACTGTACGGTCGGTCTCAGGCCATCCCCGTTCGTCTGCTATGCTTTCAAATAAAGAGAAAAAGACGTCAGGATCTCTCTCATTGAACGCAGGCAACAATTTCAAATGATTAATTATATCAAAAGGACGGTCTGCGCGATCACTAAATGATCTGCCCTCACTTCGAAGTCTCAAACTCTCAACTTTTAACTGAAACTCTTGATTTTGTCGTTCTGCAGCTAATTTTTGCTCATGTTTAATTTTTTCAAAGTCCATCTCACGCCGTTTCATCAAATCATCTAATTTACGTTTTTCTATTTCTATCTCACAAACACGCATCTCCTTTTCGTGCAACTGTTGCATTTCAATAAGCTCTTTCTGCTGCTCAAACGACAAACCAACGAAAAACAACCAGCTCGGAACGAACACCACGGCAGTGCACGCGACCCAGGAGACACACAAATAATAAATTAAAACAAAAAAACAACGCAAAGCGTTGCTACAACCTAACTGGGGAGTATAAAGAAATACACAGTCCTTAAACAGCAAGAACTTACCCTTTCAGAGCTGACCAAAATACGAACCCATGCTCCAAACCAGTCTTTCCGCCTGCTGGTCTCTCCCACCTAATTAATCAAACGAATAAAGTTTAACATTAAACCAAATCAGACAAATTTTAATTGGATGAGCCCCCATATGTTACATCTGGCTCAAAGATGTAACATTAAGGGAGACGACACGGCTGAATAACTTAAAACAAAATATTTTTTACAACAAAATATAACCAAAAACAGCAATCACAAAAGTCAGTCGGCCTGTCAGTAATATCAATTAGTATGAAATGCAGGTGAATGGATGCATAAAGTGAACTGTGGTCAGCACTAGTGAATGGATGCAAAACAAAACATAACGCCACAAAATTGGAGCGCGGCTCTGGCAAACTGCTCTCGCACCAGGTTTAAATAACAGCCATGACGAGCATCATGTGCGCTCCAGTCACAATCCAATCACAGAACCTGCCACAGAGAAAAAGAGACCAAAACACCCAAACCAACACAACTCAATCCTAACACTTAGAAACCGTTACTCTGATCGACACAAAACCACCATAAGGAATTCGGAAACATAGCATGCCGGCTATATGCTAATGCCCAATTGTCAAAATTTTGATAGTAAGTGGCAAAAAAATGCAATCAAAGTCGGCCATCAGTCATTTTTTCTCTTCTCAGATATAAAAATGGCAAAACAAAAATGAGATATTTTCACCAAATTTGACACATAAATGTATGGGCACACTCTAAGGACACATAAAAAATTTGGTGGGATTGTGCCTCTTGGTGGCGCTATAATTGTACAAAACATGAAATTGCCATTGACTACAATAAAGTATTATGATATAAAAAGCTATATTTTACGAATGCATTGGTGTACCATTACGAAACTTTGTATGTACCATCGAGACCATAACCTGAAAGTACTCAAAACGTTTTGGAACAGTGCCACCTTGTGGTCAAAAGTTATAATGACATTTCAAATAAATGCTTAATAGCTTTCTGTGAATTTTGCCTATTGTAATGAGACTGGTATTAATAGACTCCTTGGGTCATGCGGAGAACAGTGATACCAATGTTGCCATAGTCAGCCAAACTTCCTGTCCGCCATTTTGATTTTCTTTAAAAACCCTTTTTTTTCGAACTCCTCCTAGACCGTTGGTTTTTACATCTCACAGTAACTGCATTACTTCTAAGTTGAACTGTAAGGTCTTTGCTCTTAAATGCTGTGTGTGGCCTGACCTGCCAAGAAAAGGGATGAGTCAAAAGGATAAATTATTATATTATGATGTTAATTTAAAACATATAAATGTATATTTGTGTCTTAACTCTTTAGATTTTTGAAGTAATATTAGCTTCTTATTGATCCACCAGTTCACATTTACAATTGCATTTTTGCTTCATAAAATATGGGTCGATTTTCACATTGGTCTGAACTAAAACTGCAGACGGGCTGATTATTAATATCGATATAGGAAACAATATAAAAACGTTTTTGTTTTGTGTCTGCGTTTTGGGCACAACACATTTTGGCTTCATAGACAAATTTGTCGGTCCATGACGTTAGTCTAGTCTAGCACAAGTTATGCAAAAACCTGCGGTATAATCACTGAATCTACAGAATTAATGTTTTATTTCGTATCTGCACTGTGTAGTTTATGATAAGGGAATTTGCAAGCGTGCCCACTCCACACAGCTCTAGCGTTTTTAGCCGTGTCTAATCGAAGCGCCTCTGATTGGCCAGTGCATTCCTAAGTTCAACAGAAACGCTTTTGATTGGTTATAAGGCACAACACTGCACAAAACAGCACGCAAAACAATCTGATGCAGTGTGAGCGAATCTAAATGTAATTTAGCGAATTGACACTTTTCATTCATTTTCACATTTCATTTTAATTGCGAACGCCATAATACATTGTTTAATTGTGCAGAGGCATTTTTGTCCCTTTGTCTTGAATTTATGGGGCATGTTTGTTCATTTTGGTGGCATTTTTGCCACAAGCCCTCATTAATTTCCGACCCTGGATGGTTCCCTTCAGAGATACATTGATATAAAAACACCCGCACCGCGTTTTGACTTAAAACGTGCAGCACACATATTTATTCAATGAAATGATAGCCGTAATTGTCACATTAACCCATATCGCGATTCTTGTTTTTCCGTCCCCAAATCGAAGACCTTTTGAAATTATAATTAAGACTTTTCTTGTATCATTTACAGCACAGAGGAACATGTATTGAAAAACAACCTCATGTTTTAATTTGTTAGCCATCACTAAGAGCTGCCACAAATAAATCAATGTATGGGAAAACACTGCTTTGCATGTCCACCTTTATTTTTGATGCTAGACTCAGTCCTCCTCAGCATGGATTATACTAGTGTTGAATACATTTCTGGAGTGATATTCTGCTATTCTTCAAATAATTTTTTTTCAGCTGCTCTTTGCTGGGGGGGTTTGTGTTTGATAAGCGTAGTTTTCACCTTTTGTGCTTTGGATCACTATCATGGAATATTCCTCTTCTGCCAAGCTTCTGGAGACTGGGAGTCATCTTTTCCAGTAGTATTTTGGCACATCCACAGGCATTCATGGTGCCATCTATAAATATCTTCTGAATACCAATCAGTGCTTTTGCTCTTATGTAGCCCCATATCACTACACTTTAACCTCTGGGCTTCACTTTCAGGACTATGCATCTACTGTGGTAGTCCAGACCAGATTCATGCCACACATGCTGGACCCCACCTGAGCCACACAAATTCATCTGACCAAAGATATGCTTCTTTCACTTGCCTGTCTGTTTTCCAGAGATAGACTGTGCAAGTAGTGCACTCTCAGTAGTGGCACTTTAAGAGGACAAGTCACAGCAGCTCTAATTAGTGGTGCTATGACTCATATTCTAATTTCCTGATTTCTGCTGCAACTGTGTTTCCACTGATTTTTAGTTGGTCACCAAACTTTCCGTATCTTTTCTCCTCTTTGTGAAGTCTCACAATAAGAGACATGCAGATAGATACATCCCATTTGTCCAAAACTGAGAAAGTTCTGGTATTCAAAGGTCATTTTATAACCATGTTCATGCATTTGAAATCGCAGATGTACTCAATTTTATTTCAATGATCATTGGTTTTCTAACTTGTGTGTCAGTGATTGCAGGTGTATTCACTTTTATTGCATTAAAGGGATAGTTCACCCAAAAATGGAAATTTGCTATTAATTTACTCGCGCTCAGGTCATCCAAAGTGTAGGTGACTTTTTTTCTTCAGTAGAACAGTAAAGAAGATTTTTAGATGAAACCGTGATCCTTGGGGATTCATAAAATGCAAGTCAGATGCTGCCCATATTTGAGAATTTAAAAAAAAAAGCATATCAAGGAACACAACATTAATCCCCGTGGGATCATCTCCTGACAATATATTGAGGTTTTATGAAGCAAAACGATCGGTCTATGCAAGAAACTGAACATCATTCACAACATCATTACCTGTAATCCAGACAAATGGTCTGGAGTGATGTCGGGTTCACAAACAAATCATTCTTTTCAACTGGTTCTTTTTAGCCAGTTCATCAAACCTTACTGAAGCGTCTGAAACGGCAACAATTTCTCCTTCGCGCTCCAAGCATTCAATAATCACTCTCCTCCAGCTCCGCTCTGGGTTCCTCGCTGCACTCCTCACTCAACTGATCAGAAACACCGCTCCGCCTTTGCTCCATGACGAAATTTGTGGCTAAAGTATTTCAGCAGCCTATGTTTTGAAATATCTTCTGTTCTGTTCAGACTAATGTTCAACTAATATTAAATGAAAAATAAATACTCAATACTAGAAGAATAGTTTTAATGTGGCTTATTGGAACACTACAATTAGCCCAAGTCTGACAGCATTGACACTCATTTTCTGCACTCCTGAATGTTTCCTCGCTCCAGTTAAAAATCATGCCGAATGCATTTAAATGGTCAGTCTAAGACTAATGCAGAGAAAAACTGGCCGATTGCATCAGAGATGGCAGAAAGAACAGATTTATGACCAGTTTTCAGTGAATCATTCATTCCAGTGTATTTAGCTCAAAAATGGCCTTCTCATAATCATAGATTGTTTCTGAGCCATGCAAGTCCTTTGTCACAGCACTGCTTGAAATACAAACTGAACGGCAGGTCAGAACATCCAACCGCCGCCTGGGTATTATAACAGCAAACTACGACCCAGAGTAGCTAACCCATCCAAAAAATGTTGAGAACCACTGGTCTACAGTAGTCAACATTTGAAGTGGATCAAAAAATGTTGATCAAAGTTGTCCTAAGACAAGAACGGGTATTGTTTTGGTTTTAGGAAAACTTTGATGAACGGTTTTGATCCACTTCAAATGTTGACTACTGTATAGTGTCAAAAACAGCACTAAAATCTAATATCACGATAATGAACGTGCACGATATTGTTATCGTGGACACTTCAAAATGCCGTGAATATTTATCACAAATTATTCAGATTTTTTTAATGCATTTTAAGAATACATTTCGCATTACATGGTTAAAATGCACAACACCACTGTATGCTGCGTCAAAGACAAGCCCAACACAGATGAGAAGCGCAGGCGGAGCGAGTGAAGGAGACGCGCTGAATGAAAGCGCACATTCACTCTCTGACAGCAGATGGCGCTGATGGAACAGCAGAAATGCAGCCGTTACCCCAGTAACCCCAAAACATTTAGGTAGAATGAGCTTTCAATGAAGCGACAGAAGGTTTCATTTAAATATTTTCATTTGTGTTTTGAAGATGAACAAAATTCGTATGGGTTTGGAACAGCATGATGACAGAATTTGTTTTATTTTTGGTCCTGCGCACACTTCAGCTCTGAGGATCATATTAATTCTTGAGTTTAATGTAATTCAGTGAGTTTTCAACTCGAGACTGGATCACGTTAACTTGAAAACTGCTGAAAATAAACCCAGTTTGTACCTAAATCCAAAGTCCAGTTTGGAGTTTTTGAACTGGTTCTTTGAAAAGAATCTACTCAAAAGATGAATTTGATCGTTATTGCGAGCGGTCTTTCCTCACTTCTGAATAACAAGGAACTGCATATTTTTCTGAAATGTAGTGGAGTAAAGAATTCAAACTTTCCATCTCATTGTCATTTTTAGCACCACTCTCGCTCATGCTTCTTAATATGATGATGTAAATAATAAATGCAATCATGGTATTGTTCTCTTCATGTCTCCAGAAACTCTGCTCAAAAGTGCAGCACATCCTGCAGGTCTGGAATGCAGGGCACGGAGTGATATCCCTGCACTGTTTCCAGAACGTCATTGCAGTGGAAGCCTACACACGTGAGGCCTGTATGGTGGATGCCATCGGTAAAGAGACGCTCAGCTGGGCTGCTTGGATACTTATACGTGTTCTTTGCAGCACAAATTTCCATCTTAATGTCTGCATTGTCAGCTCTTCACCCTTTGATCTTTTACTAGGGCTGAAGATGCTCACAAACCAGAAAAGAGGAGACTACTATGGTGTGGTGTCAACTTGGCCTGTGCGGAGAAAACGGGAGTTAGGGGTTCACCTGTTGTACAGGGCTATGCAGATCTTTTTGGCTGAAGGAGAACGACAGCTCCGACCTGCCGACATCAGATGAACCGTAGACACCGTGGCATTACAGAAACCATTTCCTACAGAAATGACACTTGTTCACCGTTCCAGAAGCATTAACATGTTGATATAGTGATATCAATAACTATCAATGTATTATAATCAGGTTCTGTGCAACCACAGTGAAAAAAGTAATACTGTAATAGTTAAAATAAAAAATTAAAAAACAGAACATCATTTGTTCAGTTTCTTAATTTTATTGAATTTTTTTTTAATCCTTATTGCTTAATGTATTGATGCCCTGTTTTAATTCAACTAATGAGCTACATGCAATGTACATATCTTAGCAATAGTGGTAGGTTTTTTTATGCATATGTAGTTATATTACAAATCATTTTGACAGTTTTTTTTTCAATTAAATCTTTATCCATTATATGAAATTAAGTAGATATGAAGTCTTTTAGCTTCATACGAGTTGTATGATAGAGCTGATTATTGGCTGATTAAGCTAGTTGTTTATACTTAGAAAGAAAGCAATCATTGCATAAATAAAAAGTTAGAAAACCTTTGAGTTTGATTATTTGAATGGAAGACAAAATAAAGGCTAAAAGTAAAATCAACAAATGAGGTGTTATGACCTGCTATGTTCTCTCTCCTACCTGTAAGCATGGGTGGATGATCAGGGCCCGTATTCACAAAACATTTGATCTTACCACTAAGAGTTCTCCTAAATAGCAGTAAAAGTTTTTAGCTAAGAGTTTTCTCTTAAAACCTATTCACAAAGCTGCTGAGACAAACTTTTACTAAGGAATAGACAGAAGTCTTAAGCTAACAGTAAGGGGGCGGGGCTGAGCTTGTTGCTATGGGTGATGTCAGCATGCTTATTAACTATGCACACAGTGATTGGCTGATAGTCTCTGTCCGAGATTTATTCAGAGGAATATTGTAGAGCACGATATTATGTTGCCATATTCAGAAAAAAAAATGCACATTCAAATAAAGGTTTTAAAATGCAGGCTAAGAGTCACTAATTACACAAGTATATGTTCAGTTAATTGTCAGCCTCTTACATGTATGCTCCTCGTAAACAATTAGCGGATATGCATATGAACAGCCTTTTAACTGACAGAGTAGAATAATTAATGTTGATAGTAAGGAGTGTTAATGTAAAAGAAAACCAAACTGGACTCAAGAACAGCTGTTACTTGTTGCCAAACTTGTTAATGAAAACAACTCATAATACCCTTGTGATTAAGACGATAACTTTTTAAAAGCTCATTATCGTCAAACTTTTCTAAAATGTTTCTGTTCCAAGGCAAACTGCCGGAAACAGCCATTTTAGGATAGTTTGTGGCTTGGTCTTAGTGACTTAGGACTCCTCTTCACTGCTCCTAACCTTTCACAGATTTAGGAGCTGGTTTTAGAGCTAAACACTGAGGAATACTCTCACAAAAATGTCGCAAAAGTGTAGGAGTCCTAAATTTATTACTGACACGCCCATTATTTTTAAGATTTTCTCCTAAATCGGCGAGTTATGAGCTACTTTTAGCCTTCAAATGTTTTGTGAATACGGGCCCTGGCATACAGCTTTAAGAGGTGGTGCCAACAGCACACGGAGGGCTCATTTCAGCGTCTGACGCGTGCGTGTCAGTTGGCTCGATGGGTGCTCCCTCCAGCCGACGGACCAAAGCTATTATTTTAACACTTTAGTGTGTTTGTATGTTTTCTTAAAAAATGTCATTGCAATCTATGAGAGAAATGGAGCATAGGGTGCCCTCCCCGTTATTTTTGAGGATCTTGATTTGTATTTTGTATAAGATGAGTAGTGAGGAAAACCCCTGTTTTTTTCTTTGGCTCATTGGTTATGAAATTCATATTGATTTTGTTTTCAGTGTTTTTTTTGTCATGTTGGCCTTTGGGCCACCCTGAAATCCTTGCTCCAAATTTCCCTATTACTTTTAATAAACATCTTGAACCCTCAATCCCTTAGATAGAGTGTAACAAATGGGGAATTGTTTGTCTATGTGAGTTTTGATTATTTATTTAAGTGAGTATTAATTTATCTTCTGATTGGCAGTTGTTGTTTTTTTATGTGGGTTAGGAAAAGCATTTGATAATGGAGTTCAGTATTTAAATGTTTAAATATGCACCTTCTTTTTAAGCTTTGGATTTATGTCGTACGGTTGGTATATTTAACTGCTGGTTTTCGCAAAATAACAGTTTTAACATCTGCTCCTAAGAAGGAAATATTGGATGTGGTGCAAGCCATGTTAGTTAAGCAAGGCATTCTACCTATCCAAAAATCTGAGCTTGAGCAAAAGGAAGTTATTTTTTTTTTCTCGCTCCGTTTCTTTTTTCTCTCGCACCGTTCCACTCATTCTCTACTATAGGAGAGGAAGAATTGTATAAACTTGTTAAATCATCAAGGTTAGATTATTGTAACGTTTTATTGGGTGGTTGCTCTGCACGCTTAACCTGTTAACCTGCACCCCCCATTTTGGGACTCAGATGAAAATGACCTACCTAACTTAAAATGGTAACAGTTCTCGACAACTTTGGTGTCTTTGAAAAAAAGACCCTTTGGGCTTTACTATTCATCATCCAGAGTTCAAAAAGAAAAAAAGTTATAGACACTGAAGTGCCTTGAAAAAAATTGTACCACACTGAATTTTTTTTTTATTTCATAAAAAAAAATGAAATAAAAAAATGAATATATAGTTGTAATTTATGTTTCTGTATTTATGTTCTTAACATATTAAGTTTTTTTTTTCTTTTCGCATTTGTGATTTCTTGCGGTTGCTAACACTGTCTTGGTAGCTATACTCATTCCATTTTTAGGTTATGTAAGGTTTTTATTTACTCTTGGATAGTTACATCAGTTAAGTTTTATCACTGTAAGTTAGTACTGAATTCCAGTGGTGTAAAGTAACGAATTGCAAATACTCTCGTTACTGTAATTGTGTAGTTTTTCTCAGGAATTGTACTTTATTAAGTAGTTTAAAAACAGTGTAGTTTTACTTTTACTTGAGTACATTTTTAGTGCTGTATCGGTACTTTTACTGCGCTATTTTTCCTCAACCTGCCAACGCTACTTTATATGTTTATTTTTTTCCTGTAAACGGCGATTGGCATTTGTATGGTTTTGTAATATCTGTCTCACATATTTCCTTGTGTGGTAGATCTGACTCTTATTATAGAATTGCATTACAGAAAAACTGTTTTGAACGTGGTAATTACATTTTAATTAATTTAGTTTTTTATAACCATTTCTTACTATGTGTCAGTAAGTTGTTGTTATTTTAGCATGTGTGTTTGGCTCAGTGTTATTTTTTTAGGATTACTGATGAACTAATGTACTTTGATTTGTATTAGTTATCTATTTTAGTTTTAGTTACAGTTGTAGTAATGTTGTCATTTTATTAGTTTTTTATTATGTCTATATAGGCTTTTTAAGTTTTACTTTTATTTAATTTGAGTTATTTCAGTACTTCAACAAATACAAATGGAAATGAAATAATATATATATATATATTTAGTTTTAGTTACAGTTGTAGTAATGTTGTCATTTTATTAGTTTTTTATTATGTCTATATAGGTTTTTTATTAAGTTTTAGTTTTATTTAATTTGAGTTATTTCAGTACTTCAACATACAAAATGGTTGCTGGTTACTGTATGATGACTGAAATGGCCTTATTAGTAAATGCACTGCAGAAAGTTAACACCTGCACGAATGGCATGTATTCTGTCAACGCTGCATGAGCTCGAGGTGCCAACTGCTGGACACCCTTAGCTTGTTAGCCAGGGTTCAAAGTGCAGTAAGCATTAAAGGCAGGATAGGTGATTTGGTTCAAAAACACTTTTGTTATGCTGGTTGAAAGTCTCTAAACATCCCGATAGCAATCACTAAGACTAAAAAGTTAAGTGGTCGAAATATTTTTATGTATTTATATCACCTGTGGAAGGCTGATTGGAGGAACATAAAATGTTCCTCCAATCAAAATGTTCAGTCCGAAGATGATGATAGGCTGTCTTGCCTGCCTGTCATAGTATGTATTTGCATACATACGTCATCAGCACGTTCCAGCCAGTGAAAGCAAAGACTATAGAATACCCCTAGCCTAAAATAATAGAATAGAATAGCCTTAAAGGGACTTTGATGAAAGACGTTATTATTGTAATATTATGTGCTTTGTACTGTAATGTTTTCACTGGTCAATGAAATCATGTTTTTAAATCATGTTTATTTTTTTAAATGATGCAAGCAAAAATTTTTATTAGTGGTTACAGTTGTGAGTTACTCAGTTTTGATGTGTATTCTTCTTACAGAGAAAGCATCCATCGAAATTAAAGCAGTACAATGAATGCGTCTTGAAAAGAAAAGAACAGAGGTGTGATTCAGCTGTGAAACAGATGAAGATTAAGTCAAGTCAAGTCAAGTCACCTTTATTTATATAGCGCTTTTAACAATACAGATTGTGTCAAAGCAACTGAACAGCATTAATTAGGAAAATAGTGTGTCAATAATGCAAAGTGACAATAGTAAACACTAATTTTTCAGTTAAAGGCAGTTCATCATTGATGCATTCCGCTAGTTTTTCAAATTGGTATGTTTCGCCGGGCTGCGAAGAAATATAGAGCTGAGTATCATCAGCATAACAGTGAAAGCTAACACCGTGTTTCCTGATGATATCTCCCAAGGGTAACATGTAAAGCGTGAAGAGTAATGGCCCTAGTACTGAACCTTGAGGTACTCAAGATTAAAGACTACTCCACATCATGCAGGCAGGTTACTCCGTCCACATTTGACAGGCTTGTGGTTGAGTTAGTTTGTGAAAGTCTCCAGCCCTTTGCCATAGTTGAACTTCCAACATTCAAAAATCTAATCCATACAATGCAACCTAGCTGTACAGCTATGTCCAGACCAACCTGAAGCTGAGAATCGTGGACGCAGCCGCAGAGATAAAAAAAACATCACTGCTGAGAAGTCAGCTATATAGGTAGCACTACTGATTGTTGGACAGCACGACAACGGAGTTACATCGGTGTAACTGCACACTGGATCGATGAATCTTCACTGGAAAGAAGGTCTGCTTCCATTGCCTTTAGACGCTTGAAAGGATCACATACGTTTGATTTGCTTGCAGGGACCCTGGATGACATCCACTCGGAATATGGCATCTCAGAAAAAATAGTCAGAACAACTGATAGTGGATCAAATTTTATTAAAGCATTTAAGGTGTATGGCGAACCGAGTCAGCAAGAATTGATTGGTGCGGACTCTGCTGAGGCAGTACACTGGAGAGTGAGGAAGATGCGGAAGGTGTTGAGGTTCAGGACACCTGTTCTACTTTGAACACAAACAGTGGGTTGGAGTATCATCTACCCAAGCATCAGCGTTGTGCGTGTGCAGTGTTGGGAGTAACGCATTACAAAAGTAATAATATTACAGTAGTATATTACTTTTTGCTGTAACACAGTAATATAACGCATTACTAATCAAATTTGGGTAATATTATTACTCGTTACAATCTCAGTAATGCAAGTTATAACAACATATTTTAACTCTAAATTTGTTATGTTCAGTTCATCGGAGAAAAGGATAAGAATGCATGGTGCAATATGTGCGAAACCAAACTCTCAACATGGAGAAATAGCACGAGTAAAACCTGGAAACACCTGGACTGGTGCCACTAACACTAGCTATTGGAGAGAGCTGCGGGGTCGGAGAAGAGAAAAAATACGAAAGACGAGCGCAGAATTAGCTAAATATTTGATTTAGCCTAATTAACAGATTAACAAAATGAAAGGAAAAGACTGAGACATGCTGAGTTTGGTTCATAGGCTATTTGTGTGGCGCGGCGCTCTACGAAAGTCCACGGAAAGGAAACCGAGATGA
>NW_015644003.1:313910-322771 GCF_001515625.1 Sinocyclocheilus rhinocerous
TGTAAGCTGCAGTTCATTCAGCCCAACCACACAAGATGGAATGCTGCAGAGAGGGCAATGCGGATCCTAAAGGAGCCGGGAGAAGCATCCCTTCGGAATGTGTACATGTACAGCATTCAAAATTAAAATGTAAGTCTGTTTGCTCAATCTCACATTGTTCTAATTGAAATACTTACGGTGTTTGTGTTTTGATTGACTTTTTTTCTTTTTATTTAATAGGCTAAATCCTGCTGAAGTTTCTTACCTCTCCGAGTACTGCATTGTGATGAAGCCTGTATCCATGGCCTTGAACATCCTTCAGTCCGAAACAAACACTCAGATGGGGTGGCTGCTTCCCACCATCTATCTTCTTGATTCCAAGCTCAAAAAGATGGAGGCTTCCATCAAGGTATGTCTTCCCCTTATTCATGCTCTGCAGCAGGGTCTACAAAAGCGCTTTGGGGAGTTTAAGGAAGATCCAGAACTCATCAGTGCAGCGATTCTTCTTCCGAAATTCAAAACGTTATATTCACTTCAGTTTCATTTTCTAATTTGTGCTACAGGCTGATCTTTTTACGGTAAATTGTTAATGTACAATCCTTTGCAACCTTTTTTTTTTATTAACCTGAAAGAAGACCCCTATATAATGGTTGTCATAAATGTTACCTGATTATTGGTTGTGTGTTCAAATATAAGCCTGGATTTTCAGTGCTAGCAGTCAAAAATAAAACTGTTTGAGGAATATTCTCTCTTTTTATTTCTTTACTGAGAAACATCCATAAAAGTAAATGACACGGTAAACTATACTTTTAATTTGCAGCGTATAAGGTGGAATAGCATTCACAGCATAATACTCACTACTCTTGAGTACTTTTGAAATGGCTACTTTTTACTCGTACTTTGAGCAGTATTTAGGACAGGTACTTTTACTCCACTCGGACTACATTTTTTGGGAAGTAATAGTACTTTTACTTGAGTATGGTTTCTCAGTACTCTTTCCACCACGGCTGAATTCAGATTTATTTTCTAAGCACTACACATGAAATTCTCCCTCTTGAGGGAGTTTACCAACGGCTGTTTGCCATTTTTAACACGTCATCCGTTAATTGCAAGCTAAATTATGAACTGGTTAACCCTTTTTTTTGTAATGAGTTTACATAGATATGTTCCACAGTTTAAAAATTAAAGTGATTTGTTGTCCTGTGAGAATGTTTTATAACCATGCTTTTACTATAGTAACCGTAATTCAGCCATGGTATTTAGTAGTAGAACCACAACCATACATTTGCCATTGTTGTTACTGTATTGGCCGTTGTACTTGCTGTACATTCATGAAATTATGAATGAAAATCAATCTGCCCATAACAGCAGGATTACTACAGTTTAACTATAGTAGCGTTATGATTATTTTTGTATTTTCTGTGTGTGTGTGTGTGTATATATATGAATATGTATGTATGTGTGTGTGTATGATAGAAATATTGCTTTTTTTGTCCTACAGGTCAACATGCACAAAAAAAGTCATGTTTTTCCCTGGAAAAGTGAAGGTTGTTCTCCGTAAGGGACCTCTAGGGTATCTCCTTCAGGAGCCAACTGATGAGGCAAGCCTGATTAAAAGCAACCCATCACTGCAGGACAAGGCAGCGCCCATGAAGCAGGACCTTGTCAGACAAAATGCTCTGACTGTTGTCCGTCAGAGAGGAGGGGATGCCACAGACAAGAGAGAGGTTTTGGGTGAATACATCCTCCAATTTGGAAAATACAAGGGCAAGTCCTTTCGGTGGCTCCTTGAAAATGACATGGGGTACACCATATATCTGATGAAGACCCTGCAGCAGGAAGAGGCTGCTCCAGAGTTTAAGGCAGAGGGACACAGCAAACACAGCCTGGTGTCGTTTGTCATCTATGCTCACAGCTTTGAAGAAATCGAGTCTCTTCTTAGCTATGTGTCCACAACACCAGCTGCACCAGCAGCCTCATCAGAGGATGACCAGTTAGTTGGTTTCGGGGCTCGTGCCAAGAGCACATGGCAGGAGATTTGGAAAAGCAGGGCTGATGGATATGCATCCTTTGTATTGGGGGCGACCTGTGTCCCAGGGACACAGATGCACAGACTGCAGCAATACCTGCGGAAGCAGCAGCAGTCAACCTGTCGGCCTGTGCCCACATCAAGTGCCATAACTCAGCCCATTTCTCATTTGCTCTTTAGCAGGAAATATTGCCATTGTATCAACTCATATAAACAAATAACACAACTTATGATTTTACTCATACATTATGCTTCAGTTAACACAGAGCTATACTTTCTTTCTTTCTTTCTTTCTTTTTATTTATTTATTTTTTACAACCTTCTTGTCTTTCTCCAACACACACGGAGATGGATGAAGATGTTGAGTTGGAGAGTGCATTGCTGAGCATTATCCCCTCCAAGCTACAGGTGCAGTGCAAGTATGCTTTCTTTCTGTGCTTTACTAAATCAATTGTATTTTCCGATTTGTTTTCTCTCAAATGTTTGACTGTTTTGTGTGTTACCACCAGCACCACCATCATCATCCTCAGCAGCTGAACCGATGCCTAATTATTATTAATATTTTAATCCTGCAGTACCTTCTGCTTCCCTCTCCGAGTGACACCATTTCATGGTAAATGCATTGTAATTCTGTCCATCTATTCAGCACTATAGACAGCAGCACTATAGACACCTCTCGAGTGTGCAGGACACTTACTCTCGAGGAATGTGGCAAAAGCAGTAAGGCTGTATTGCACTTGACATAATGAAATTATTCAAATGTTGTGTTGAATAAATTCTAATTATACAGTTTTATTTATCCATCTTTTTAGAAGACCTCTCTTCTTCAGCAACCACTACATATAGTCTCCAACAGACAGCTGAGGCATCACATGGTAAGATTGTAATTCTACCAGAATTTGGCTCTGGTAGAAAATTAAGGCCTTAAAAAAGTATTTTAATTAGAACAGAAAGTCTTAAAATTCATGAAGTCATCATGACATTACATTTTGCATGAAAAAAAAACCAAACCGAATATGTTCCTCAGTATTTTTGTCTTGTTTTTCAGTACAAATACCCTTAAATCAAGATACACTTACTTGAGATGCAAAATGAAAATATAACGTTTTGCTTTGGGAATTTGAACTGAATTAAGTGAGTTTATGCTTAAAAATCAACTGTTTGTAAGTGGGATATGAAAACTTGTTTTCCCTTTGAGTTAAGTTTATTTTTTTGACCCCACTGGCAGACATTTGTTCTTGTTTTAATCATAAACTCACTTCATTTTGATCATTTTCATACACAAAAAATCAAGATGACTTCTGGCATTTTGCTTCTCGTGTTTTTTCAAGGCTGTACAGCCGTGGTAACAAATATGTTAACTAAGTTAATAAATAAATGATGCAATATAAAGTAAACACAGTTTATTGATTTTAACTGAACCATACATTGATCTTTTCAGGAACCCTCCCACCTTCTGAATCCTCCTCTTCCCCTCATACACCCGAGCCACCACACAGTAAGATGTTTTCATAACTCTTTTCTCAAGTGCTACTCTGCCCCAAAAATGTCCTTTATTATATAGTCTATAATGAGAAGAATATAACAAAAGTGTAAATGTTATGACATTGCACTAATCTACTTTAAATCAAGATACACTTACTTGAGATGCAAAATGAAAATATAAAGTTTTGCTTTGAGAATTTGAACTGAATTAAGTGAGTTTATACTTAAAAATCAACTGTTTGTAAGTGGGATATGAAAACTTGTTTTCCCTTTTAGTTAAGTTTTGTAACATTTTTTGACCCCACTGGCAGACATTTGTTCTTGTTTTAATCATAAACTCACTTCATTTTGATCATTTTCACACAAAAAAAATCAAGATGACTTCTGGCATTTTGCTTCTCAAGTAAATGTTTTTTCAAGGCTGTACAGCAGTGGTAACAAATATGGTGACTAAGTTAATAAATAAATGATGCAATATAAAGTAAACACAGTTTATTGATTTTAACTGAACCATACATTGATCTTTTCAGGAACCCTCCCACCTTCTGAATCCTCCTCTTCCCCTCATACACCCGAGCCACCACACAGTAAGATGTTTTCATAACTCTTTTCTCAAGTGCTACTCTGCCCCAAAAATGTCCTTTATTATATAGTCTATAATGAGAAGAATATAACAAAAGTGTAAATGTTATGACATTGCACTAATCTACTTTTTCTTTTTTCATCCCTGTTCTCTCAGGTGGTCCTTCTGTTGTTGTTCCCCCACTGACACTCAGATCATCCCCTCATACACCTGAGACACCACACAGTAAGATGTTTTTATAACTACTCTGAAGGTTTTACTATGGCCAAAATATGTTTTAAGTTATTATACAATCTGTGATGATAATACAATGTGTGAAAATGACTACATATCACCAATTATGTTTTTGTTTTTCATCCTTGTTCCCACAGCAGGTCCTTCAGTTTTTGTTGCCCCACCGGCACAGAGACCAGATCAGGATATAAGCACTTGGACCTGTTCTTATCATCAGAAAGTGTGGATGAAGACAGAGCTCCAATCTCTGGGACTGTGGCCTGGGTCCCACCATATGCTCAAGCCAGGAAATGCCCTTTCATTATGGCGTCTCCCTCCACAGCCAGAACTCATTGACACTGTGTTAGCACTCCCATCCCGCAATTTCTTTCAGCTCCATCCATTTTTTATTTGGAAACCAGAAAGTGACGTCATGGTGAGACTAAGAAATAATTATATACTCCCATGTCTTCATGGTTGTCCAAAGCCAGATATAGTCTCAGCTGGTGTGGGTAGGCCTCGAGTGATTGTTGGCACCAGTGGACAGTATTACATCTTTGCTTCACGCCTTCGCTGCAGGATGTGCAAGAGGATCTGGTTTGCTGACAGTCCTCAGTGGACGGGGAAACTGCCAAAGCGGTTCACAAGCATTCTGCCAGCATTCCTAACTTACAAGAAGGCCATTTGCAAGTCTGTGCTTCATGAGCTGAGGCGTACTGGCAAGTCACCTTCAGACATGGCAAACCAGGTGAATGAGCTGATGCACCTTAAATATGAACAAGCTCACCTGGCATACCTTCACAGCATACAGAACATCTGGGATGCTGAGGCTGGGGTTTATGGGCAGATGACTCTTGGTCACCTTGTGAGGAAGGATGACATGCCACAGTCTTTTGGAGCCTATGAGGATGCAGATGGGTGGTGTGGCGTCTCTGTCTCTGCTCACTACCTGACTGACTGCCTCATTGATGAGTACCGGCGCCAAGAGCCAGCTATCACTAAACTCCTGCAGGGCACTTTTGGACAGGTCTTGCGGTCTGACCACACCAGGAAGGTGGCACGAAAAGTGAAAAAAAAATCTACATGTCCTTCCAGCATCACTCATAACATACATGATATTTGGGACACTTTGGGACCGCAAAAAGTAATCCAGTAACACTTTATAATAACTGCACTATAACGAACTATGAATCGTTAGTTAAGCATTAGTAAATAGTCTCAATTGTCCCAACTTTAATTGGCATTAGTAAGCAGTTTATAAATACAGCTATAAATGCCTTGTTCTTGATTTATAAGCATATCTATAATGTTTAATAATTCTATTTTCATACTTTATTAAAAATCTATTTATAATTTCTAAATTGAGTATTACATTATTTACAAACCAGTTATTTAGTTGTCAGTGGTTCTTAAGATAATTTAGAAAGTGTAAGTAAATGATAAATAAACTATTTAAATGTACATTTATAAATCTTATTATTTAGACATATGATAATGTGTGTGTGTTTATTAACTTAGTGTGTTAATAAATGCTTCATTATATGATATGTCTAAATAATAAGATTTATAAATGTACATTTAAATAGTTTATTTATCATTTACTTACACTTTCTAAATTATCTTAAGAACCACTGACAACTAAATAACTGGTTTGTAAATAATGTAATACTCAATTTAGAAATTATAAATAGATTTTTAATAAAGTATGAAAATAGAATTATTAAACATTATAGATATGCTTATAAATCAAGAACAAGGCATTTATAGCTGTATTTATAAACTGCTTACTAATGCCAATTAAAGTTGGGACAATTGAGACTATTTACTAATGCTTAACTAACGATTCATAGTTCGTTATAGTGCAGTTATTATAAAGTGTTACTGGATTACTTTTTGCGGTCCCAAAGTGTCCCAAATATCATGTATGTTATGAGTGATGCTGGAAGGACATGTAGATTTTTTTTTCACTTTTCGTGCCACCTTCCTGGTGTGGTCAGACTGCAAGACCTGTCCAAAAGTGCCCTGCAGGAGTTTAGTGATAGCTGGCTCTTGGCGCCGGTACTCATCAATGAGGCAGTCAGTCAGGTAGTGAGCAGAGACAGAGACGCCACACCACCCATCTGCATCCTCATAGGCTCCAAAAGACTGTGGCATGTCATCCTTCCTCACAAGGTGACCAAGAGTCATCTGCCCATAAACCCCAGCCTCAGCATCCCAGATGTTCTGTATGCTGTGAAGGTATGCCAGGTGAGCTTGTTCATATTAAGGGTGCATCAGCTCATTCACCTGGTTTGCCATGTCTGAAGGTGACTTGCCAGTACGCCTCAGCTCATGAAGCACAGACTTGCAAATGGCCTTCAAGTTAGGAATGCTGGCAGAATGCTTGTGAACCGCTTTGGCAGTTTCCCCGTCCACTGAGGACTGTCAGCAAACCAGATCCTCTTGCACATCCTGCAGCGAAGGCGTGAAGCAAAGATGTAATACTGTCCACTGGTGCCAACAATCACTCGAGGCCTACCCACACCAGCTGAGACTATATCTGGCTTTGGACAACCATGAAGACATGGGAGTATATAATTATTTCTTAGTCTCACCATGACGTCACTTTCTGGTTATCACTTCTGGCATTTTGCTTCTCAAGTAAATGTTTTTTCAAGGCTGTACAGCCGTGGTAACAAATATGTTGACTAAGTTAATAAATAAATGATGCAATATAAAGTAAACACAGTTTATTGATTTGAACTGAACCATACATTGATCTTTTCAGGAACCCTCCCACCTTCTGAATCCTCCTCTTCCCCTCATACACCCGAGCCACCACACAGTAAGATGTTTTCATAACTCTTTTCTCAAGTGCTACTCTGCCCCAAAAATGTCCTTTATTATATAGTTAGTAATGAGAAGAATATAACAAAAGTGTAAATGTTATGACATTGCACTAATCTACGTTTTCTTTTTTCATCCCTGTTCTCTCAGCAGGTCCTTCTGTTGTTGTTGCCTCACCGGCACAGAGACCAGATCAGGATATAAGCACTTGGACCTGTTCTTATCATCAGACAGAGTGGATGAAGACAGAGCTCCAGTCTCTGGGACTGTGGCCTGGGTGCCACCATATGCTCAAGCTAGGAAATGCCCTTTCATTATGCCGTCTCCCTCCACAGCCAGAACTCATTGACACTGTGTTAGCACTCCCATCCCGCAATTTCTTTCAGCTCCATCCATTTTTTATTTGGAAACCAGAAAGTGACGTCATGGTGAGACTAAGAAATAATTATATACTCCCATGTCTTCATGGTTGTCCAAAGCCAGATATAGTCTCAGCTGGTGTGGGTAGGCCTCGAGTGATTGTTGGCACCAGTGGACAGTATTACATCTTTGCTTCACGCCTTCGCTGCAGGATGTGCAAGAGGATCTGGTTTGCTGACAGTCCTCAGTGGACGGGGAAACTGCCAAAGCGGTTCACAAGCATTCTGCCAGCATTCCTAACTTACAAGAAGGCCATTTGCAAGTCTGTGCTTCATGAGCTGAGGCGTACTGGCAAGTCACCTTCAGACATGGCAAACCAGGTGAATGAGCTGATGCACCTTAAATATGAACAAGCTCACCTGGCATACCTTCACAGCATACAGAACATCTGGGATGCTGAGGCTGGGGTT
Organism: Sinocyclocheilus rhinocerous; assembly: GCF_001515625.1. Taxonomy (NCBI): domain Eukaryota; kingdom Metazoa; phylum Chordata; class Actinopteri; order Cypriniformes; family Cyprinidae; genus Sinocyclocheilus; species Sinocyclocheilus rhinocerous. Next base: position 321,856 of record NW_015644003.1, read on the forward strand.
TATGGGCAGATGACTCTTGGTCACCTTGTGAGGAAGGATGACATGCCACAGTCTTTTGGAGCCTATGAGGATGCAGATGGGTGGTGTGGCGTCTCTGTCTCTGCTCACTACCTGACTGACTGCCTCATTGATGAGTACCGGCGCCAAGAGCCAGCTATCACTAAACTCCTGCAGGGCACTTTTGGACAGGTCTTGCGGTCTGACCACACCAGGAAGGTGGCACGAAAAGTGAAAAAAAAATCTACATGTCCTTCCAGCATCACTCATAACATACATGATATTTGGGACACTTTGGGACCGCAAAAAGTAATCCAGTAACACTTTATAATAACTGCACTATAACGAACTATGAATCGTTAGTTAAGCATTAGTAAATAGTCTCAATTGTCCCAACTTTAATTGGCATTAGTAAGCAGTTTATAAATACAGCTATAAATGCCTTGTTCTTGATTTATAAGCATATCTATAATGTTTAATAATTCTATTTTCATACTTTATTAAAAATCTATTTATAATTTCTAAATTGAGTATTACATTATTTACAAACCAGTTATTTAGTTGTCAGTGAAAAATGTAATATATATATGTACAGTCAAACCAGAATTTATTCAGACACCTTGAACATTTAATTCATTAATACACTTTATTCACTATAGTTTAAAAAAATGGTAATAAAATATGACCGAGCCGAAAGTACTCCTTGTGGCGATCCTCATCCAGCCGAAGCTCCTGAATTAAAGAATGGAACTGTCCCCGCTCATTCTGAGTCCGTAGAATCGGGTGAACCCACAGCCTTCTCCTTTCCAGACGCTTTCGACGCCGTCGCATAAGACACAGTACAAGCACATCGGAATCCATGTTGTGATAACTGAGGGGAAACCTTGGCGCGTGATGTCATATCCTGCTCCCGCCCATA